>NW_020798107.1:0-126426 GCF_002237265.1 Aspergillus thermomutatus | reverse complement strand
GAGGGAGGCAAGGTGAAGACGGGGCGGGAGGGACGGGGGAGAAAAGGGGGATAGAGAAGGGGGAGAAGAGGGGGGGGGAGGAAGAGGAAGGGAAGAGGGGGGAGGGGGGGGGGGGAGGGGGGGGGAGAAAGGGGGGAGAGAAGGAGAGGAAGAGAGCTGGATAGACAGGCAGTGAATGATGAAAGAGAGGGAGAGATGAGCATGCATTCACTTCTTCATCCGGAAATTTCCTCATCTCAACAAAACGGTGAAGGCTGCGCCGGTGTTCCCGCCAAATTCATTCAAGCGGATTAGAGAGGATTGCCTAAGCTATGTGAATCTGCCTGCTCATTCTGAGAAATCTACACTGGAGCCTTAAGGTGGTTAGTCCGCTTCATGAATACTGATAGTCATCCTTTGATTTTCAGGTCTTGACTATACAAGACGTTCACGCCAATCTACCAGTTAGCAAGTAGATTAAACCTGCTCCCCTGCTTATACCAGATATAATTGTCCACTTGTTCTTCATCGCTTGAATGAAGAGCTTGAAGAGCAGGCTGGATCGAGCGAGTCATAGGACTTGGTTAGGATGTTTCGGATTTGGGCTTCCGTTTCAGCCCATTCGGAGGTATTCCGTCTAGACCTAAGCTTCATCAACTGATCGGTGGAGAAATTATCGGGGGTGAGGAATTGTTAGATTCGTTAGATCAAAAAAAAAAAAAAAAAAAAATCATTTATGTGTGTATCATGATGTGTTGTGTTGATTGTTCTAAGTCAGGGGCCCTGTATCTAAAGCGGACTTATGCTAGGCCTATCCAAGTGCTGACTAATCTAACAGGAATTCTTCCTGAAGGGATAACTTAGAAGCATTCTATCTCTCTAAAATTCTATCTATACTCCATACACCGTGGCAACCCCTATCCCGATATTGATCCTAGTTCCATTAGCTGCGTCTGACAATCCCCGGCAAATTGCTATTCTTCTAAGTACAGAGTCAATAATCCCGGCATTTGTGACTTCATATTGAAAGTCGAAAGCTATGTGATATTGCAAGTTGAAGGCCAGGAGATATACTCGACAGCAGAGAATACAATCAATAGATAGATGAAGAACGAGTTCGACGGATGGAACCTCAGCAAGCCTCGATCCAATATATCCACTCTTCCCCTGAGTTTCTCCGATGCCCAATTGGGAAACTCCTTCAATTATAGATGTGGAGCTTACCCAGGAGCTGCAGTCCAGGTAAGCCCTGAGTTGGAGGTCGAAACGTTTCAGACATGTCGGCTCTATAAATGTAGGTCAAGTACGCCCCGATATGCTCTCCAGTCTTGCGGTTGCCATTTATGCCCTCACATTCTTTTCGTTTCGCTTCTGAGAAGCCTTTCAAGCGACAATGCGTCTTCACGCCATTACTTTGCTCTCACTGCTAGGTCTGGTACCTAGCTTGGTCGCTGCGTCACTCTCTGGCTCAGTCGGACCCCTGACCTCAGCTTCAGCAAAGGCGGCCAAGAAGACATGCAATGTCCTCGACTATGGAGCAAAAGCAGATAAGAAGACCGATTTGGGACCCCCACTCGCATCGGCTTTTGCGGCCTGTAAGTCCGGTGGATTGGTGTATATCCCGGCCGGAAACTATGCGATGTCCACCTGGGTCAAGCTGGCAAATGGTAAAGCATGGGCGCTGCAGATTGACGGGGTCATCTACCGTACTGGCACGGATGCTGGCAACATGATCATGATTGAGCATTCCAGCGACTTTGAGCTCTACAGCAGCACATCGTCAGGTGCCATGCAGGGCCTGGGATATGAGTTCCACGCCGACAACCACTGGAGTGGTCCCCGTCTACTTCGACTGTGGGATGTGTCCGACTTCTCGGTTCATGACTTGATACTCGTCGATTCGCCCTCCTTTCACTTCTCTATCGACACTTGCTCCAACGGGGAGGTCTATAATATGGCAATTCGTGGTGGCAACCATGGCGGACTGGATGGTATCGATGTCTGGAGCACCAACATGTGGATTCATGATGTAAGGACTGGCCTGAGTTCCTGGATACGACCAAAGATGCTTTGGATCAGGAGGGCTGATGGATATTAGGTCGAGGTGACGAACAAGGACGAATGTGTGACGGTCAAGGTATGTTCTTAATACATTGATCTTCTATGTCTGATCCTAACGCAAGACCTAGAGTCCCGCAAAGAACATCCTCGTGGAGAACATCTACTGTAACCTGAGCGGTGGTTGCGGCATGGGCTCTCTTGGAGCGGACACGGATATCAGCGACATCACCTACAAGAACATCTACACCTGGAACTCGAACCAGATGATGATGATCAAGAGCAATGGTGGCAGCGGCACAGTTTCAAATGTTGTTCTGGAAAATTTCATTGGTAAGCACCAAAGCACAATTCTTCTTTGTCATCCAAAGTCAGTGACCGAGGATTAACACGGCGGTCATAGGTCACGGCAACGCCTACTCCTTGGACATCGACAGCTACTGGAGCAGCATGAGCGCCGTTTCAGGAAATGGTGTTGAACTGAGCAACATCACGATCAAGAATTGGAAGGGAACCGAGGCAAACGGCGCACAACGCGGGCCCATCAAGATCATCTGCCCTGACAAAGCTCCCTGCTACGACATCCTCATTGAAGACTTTGCCATGTGGACCGAAACCGGCAGCAAGCAGTGGTACTCGTGCGAAAGTGCCTATGGTTCTGGATTCTGCCTAAAGTCGGGCTCCCGTCACACCTCTTATGCAGTGACCACAACCACCGTCAGCAGTGCTCCATCTGGCTATTCAGCAGCGAAGATGGCTTTGGATTTGACGACTGATTTCGGCAGCACCAAGTCAATTCCGATTCCGACCATTCCCACATCTTTTTATCCTGGCGCAACTCCTTACAGCGTCTTGATGTCTAAGCAGTCTACCAAAGCTGTCAAGGCACGCGCGGTTGACATGAGCATCGAAACGCCTGCGGCTGCATCCCGATCAGAGCAAGTGGCGCAGGGCGCTTCACAGGAAACTGGTCAGCCAGCTCCTGAGAGTGCCTGGGGTGCTCAGCCTTCTGAAGTTCGTGGTCCCGCTCCTTCAGGTACTCCTGGCCCAGCACCAGCAGGCAATCAACCATGGAGACACCGTCATGGTCACCACCACTCCCGGGGTTCAGCATAATTCTGCTGATCCGATTCGAGCTTCATGCAGGTTCCCAAGCCTTTTGTGTAACATTTTAGTCATACCGTGCGAGCTCCCTGTCGAGTTCGGTTCGACAGAATTCCATTAAATTGACACTCTTTCATTCTGACCTGCCTAGCTGAGAAGACGACTAGCTGTAAATCTGGAAGACGAAAGCACCCAAGTCACTACAGGGTCAGTGAGGCTTCATTAAGTGATTTGCTTGCCAACCCTTCTCGTAGGGGCATCCGCAAATCAAAGGGCAGGGACATGCTCCAATTCGAGCAATGGCTAATGAAGCAGCATTTCATGGTCATGAGGGTGTTTATAAACTTTAGAGCTCCGAAATCAATGTTGCATCAGAAAATCATGCCTTTCTCGATGCGGGTACGACAATAGTCATGGAGAGGTCTGGTCCGGTGGTTCGAGCTGCGAAGTGGAGAGCTCCAGACCGGCCCGCAAGGAACAGAAAGGGGAGGTTGTACGTGCAACAGCTTATTCCATCCAAGCGGACGAATCTAATGCATCATTCCTTATCGTCCAGGTTGCAATTAACTAAAATGCCATATCGCAGGGATCGTCCAAGCGTTGAGAGGAAGGAAAATTGCCTCCGGTCAGTAGGGAAAGGAAAGGTTGAGGAGGTGATGTCACATGTGTTGAGAGCTTTGGCCTCGATCTCTTCCTTAGTACTACTAGTAGATGCTCCTCCCCCGCAATGGACTTTGCTCAGGGACAAAAAGCAGGTTTCCCTCCTCCCATTCTCTCTGCAATCGGTAAGATTTTTTTTCATCCTTTTCTTCCTCTCTCGGTGCCGTCCTTTTCCCAAGTCTTCTCGGATTGGACATTGTTGGTTGAGCTGAATCTATCCTCCGTCACGTTTCTTGCGACACTCCCTCATCCGCAGAGAGCTTATCTCCGCTATCTTCTGTAACCATGGCTTCGATTGAAGCTTCGAAGGTCGCTCAATCAGCGCCTCCGGATGGCACAGGTCAGTCAGAACTCGAGATCAAGCCCATTTATCTAGCAGGCAGCTCAAACTTTACAGGTGTCATCCAGCTGGATCCTTGGCTTGAACCTTTTCGCGACGCTCTACGACACAGATTCGGCCTTGTCGAAAGCTGGATCAAGACGATCGACGAAAATGAGGGTGGTCTAGATAAGTTCAGCAGGGTTAGTATACTTCAATTCTGCCTCTAATTCTGTCCTTTGATGTTTGATGCTTTTAGCTTCCAGGAATAATCATTCGCTTGGTGAATTGATATCCGAGCTAACGAAACTGCATTCTCTATCATAGGGCTACGAGAAATTTGGATTCAATGTCAATGCCAAAGGAGACATCACATATCGGGAGTGGGCTCCCAATGCTGTGCGAGCTTATTTAGTCGGTGAATTCAGTACGTCACACGCCATAGTGTAGCGATCGTTGGAGCACATACTGACTTGAGCAGACAACTGGGATGTAACGGCGCATCCCATGACGAAAGATAACTTTGGCGTGTGGGAGATCACAGTGCCCTCGAAAAACGGCGTGCCCGCGATTCCGCATGATAGCAAAGTCAAGGTAACTGTTCTTGATAAGCACAATCCGGAGCCCTGTGTTGCTTACATAGCGTCTAGATCGCGATGGACATTCCCAGCGGAGAGCGAATCTACCGGATACCTGCGTGGATCAAGCGTGTCGTCCAGGACCTCGAAGTGTCCCCCATCTATGAGTCCGTGTTCTGGAATCCTCCCGAGTCTGAACGGTACAAATTTAAACATTCCCGCCCGAAGAAACCTGAGAGCCTACGCATCTATGAGGCTCATGTGGGTATCTCGTCCCCCGAGACCAAGGTTGCGACGTACAAAGAGTTTACGAAGAACATGTTGCCTCGGATAAAGTACTTGGGGTACAATGCGATCCAGCTCATGGCTATTATGGAACATGCCTACTACGCCAGCTTTGGGTACCAGGTCAACAACTTCTTCGCAGCGAGCAGTCGTTACGGCACACCTGAAGAGCTGAAGGAGCTCATTGATACAGCACACAGTATGGGCTTGACAGTGCTTCTCGACGTTGTCCACAGTCATGCGTCAAAGAACGTCGATGATGGACTGAACATGTTTGATGGAACAGACCACCTTTATTTCCATGCAGGGGGAAAGGGCCGGCATGACCTGTGGGACAGTCGGCTGTTCAACTACGGCCACCACGAGGTCCTGCGCTTCCTCTTGAGCAACCTTCGTTTCTGGATGGAAGAATACGGCTTCGATGGCTTCCGTTTCGACGGAGTCACGAGTATGCTTTATGTACACCATGGTATTGGAACGTAAGTGGATTATTGACTTGAGACTACTTGAATCATCGACTGACCTATCGTCAAGTGGCTTCTCAGGTGGCTACCACGAATACTTTGGCCCTTCTGTTGACGACGAGGGCGTGATGTACCTGACTCTCGCCAATGAGATGCTCCATACTTTGTATCCCAACTGCATCACTGTGGCAGAAGACGTCTCCGGAATGCCGGCTCTCTGTCTACCTCACTCCCTCGGTGGGGTCGGGTTCGATTACCGCCTCGCAATGGCCATCCCAGATATGTACATCAAACTTTTGAAGGAAAAGTCCGATAACGAGTGGGACATGGGCAGTCTCGCCTTCACCTTGACCAACAGACGTCACGGCGAGAAGACAATCGCATATGCAGAAAGTCATGATCAAGCGTTAGTCACCTCCCGATAACTGCAATGTCAATCATAAAAACTAACTTCTCCAGCCTTGTCGGCGACAAAACGCTCATGATGTGGCTCTGCGACAAGGAAATGTACACCCACATGTCCGTGCTGACCGAATTCACCCCCGTCGTTGAACGAGGCATGGCCTTGCACAAGATGATCCGACTGGTAACCCACGGCCTGGGAGGAGAGGGTTACCTCAACTTCGAAGGCAACGAGTTCGGACACCCAGAATGGCTCGATTTCCCCCGTGCCGGAAACAATAATTCCTTCTGGTATGCCCGCCGCCAACTCAACCTCACCGAGGATCATCTCCTGCGCTACAAGTTCCTCAACGAGTTCGACCGCGGCATGCAGTTGACCGAGGAGAAGTACGGCTGGCTACACTCCCCACAAGCTCACGTGAGCCTCAAGCACGAGGTCGACAAGGTCCTCGTCTTCGAGCGTGCAGGTC
The DNA here is from genome assembly GCF_002237265.1 of Aspergillus thermomutatus. Taxonomy (NCBI): domain Eukaryota; kingdom Fungi; phylum Ascomycota; class Eurotiomycetes; order Eurotiales; family Aspergillaceae; genus Aspergillus; species Aspergillus thermomutatus. The sequence continues at coordinate 120,107 of NW_020798107.1, read as the reverse complement.
TGCTCTGGGTCTTCAACTTCCACCCCACACAAAGCTTCACAGACTATCGTGTCGGCGTCGACAAAGCGGGTACCTACCGCATCGTCCTGGACACTGACGATCCGGACTTCGGTGGTTTCGGCCGGAATCTCAAGGAGACCCGCTTCTTCACCACCGATATGCCCTGGAACGACCGTAGTAATTACCTGCAGGTCTATCTTCCTACCCGAACAGCGCTGGTAAGCACTCCATCCGACTTTCCCCATCCGTTCGCGACCCCACTGGCTAACAGAAGCTTCAACGGCAGGTACTCGCCCTGGAAGAAACACTGTAGGCATCTTAATGGATTCCACTTTGGGTCGCATTCAATACTGGTCATCACATACTGATATCAATATATTGCCCTGTGTAATAAGCACGACAGTACAAAGAGCTTTGTCCTTATAAAATTTTATCCTAATTACTTCGAGAACCTATTCTTTTGCGTGAAATGTAGACATTATCCTTAGGTTACAAATCATGTTGTCTTGCAACTTATATATTTTGCAGTCCATGACCGGGAATGGCAGCAGCCTGCTCAGTGCATCATAAACTCTCATCATGGCACCTAGTAAGCCTGCAATTTGTGGCCGACTTGATTACATTTGGCACCGAGTATGTCTCTTTATCTTCCTACCCTTGATTGAATGCAGTCTTGCGAGAAGCAACGCTACGGATATAGACGCTGCAACATTCACAGAAATAAATACCTTACACTGATTAGATCAAATCTACGATTGCAAGAACGAATCAATTACGAAACACTCTTTTCCGATCCAACAAAAGAAATGGTACAATTGTCCCAGCCCAGTGGGTATCAGGCTGACTGTAGTCATTTTAAACTTACTTACATGAGCACATAGTGTAACACAAGCCTGGAAGTTTCCATCCAGACTTACAAGGGTAGTTGTAAGTGCTCCTTTTCCTTTTTCATGGAAACTTTCTTTCTTTCGAATCCCTTTCCTTAATTCGAGTACTATACACGCATCGAAAGAAAACGGAACACTGAAGAAAGAGATCCCATGTCTAACAACCATAAAAAGAAAAGGGCGCTTAAAAAACAATATTACATTTAGGCCTTGCCCTCGAGCTCAGCCAGGATCTTCTCACCCTTGGCGCGGGCAGACTCGAAGTCACCGACCATGTAGAAGGCAGCTAAAAGAAGGGTGTTAGCATTGATTCGAATTTTCGAAAGAGATGTTGTTCAAGCTTACCCTCAGGAAGGTCATCACCTTCACCGTTGATGATAGCCTTGAAACTGCGGATGGTGTCCTTGAGGTCGACCAGCTTACCCTCGATACCAGTGAAAACCTGGGCGACAGTGAAAGGCTGGCTCAGGAAACGCTGGAGCTTACGGGCACGCTCGACGGTGAGCTTGTCAGCTTCAGAAAGTTCGTCCATACCCAGAATGGCAATGATATCCTGGAGAGACTTGTACTCCTGGAGCATCTGCTGGACACGGGTGGCGACGGTGTAGTGCTCCTCACCGACGATACGGGGGTCGAGCATACGAGACTTGGAGTCAAGAGGGTCGACAGCAGGGTAGATACCCAACTCGGAAATACCACGGGACAAGACAGTGGTGGCGTCCAAGTGAGCGAAGGTGGTGGCGGGGGCAGGGTCAGTCAGATCGTCAGCGGGCACATAGACGGCCTGGACGGAGGTAATGGAACCCTTCTTGGTGGTGGTGATACGCTCCTGCATACCACCCATGTCGACGGCCAGGGTGGGCTGGTAACCGACGGCAGAGGGGATACGACCGAGAAGGGCAGACACCTCAGAACCGGCCTGGGTGAAACGGAAAATGTTGTCAATGAAGAGCAGCACGTCCTGACCCTCCTCGTCACGGAAGTACTCGGCAATGGTCAGACCAGTAAGGGCGACACGGGCACGAGCACCTGGGGGCTCGTTCATCTGACCGAACACCAGGGCGACCTTAGATTCACCCTCGAGCTGAATGACACCAGTCTCCTGCATTTCGTGGTACAGATCGTTACCCTCACGAGTACGCTCACCGACACCAGTGAAAACAGAGTAACCACCGTGAGCCTTGGCAATGTTGTTCTACATGAGGTACGTTAGTGAGAAGATCCAATGAGGATTAGCGGAACATGTGAGGAACTCACGATCAACTCCTGGATGAAGACAGTCTTGCCGACACCGGCACCACCGAAGAGACCAATCTTACCACCACGGGCGTAGGGGGCGAGAAGGTCGACGACCTTGATACCAGTGACCAGAATCTCAGCGGAGGTCGACTGCTCAACGAACTCGGGGGCCTCAGCGTGGATAGGAGCGAACTTGGTGCTCTTGATAGGACCACGCTCGTCGATGGGGTCACCAGTGACGTTGACGATACGGCCAAGGGTGGCTGGGCCGACGGGGATCGTGATGGGAGCACCGGTGTCGCGGGCGGGAGCACCACGGGTCAGACCCTCGGTACCTGAAGGCCGGACATATGTCAGTCGATTCGATGGAAAAGCAGAGCCGATATCGCCAAGCAAAATCTAGGTGTCACACCGGCGGTGAGCAGGGGGACGAGAGCTTACCATCCATAGCAATGGTACGGACGACATTCTCACCCAAGTGTTGCTGTTACTCGGTTAGCCAAGGCACGATTGATGTCATCGAGTTCAATATCAGATATCAAATACATACAGAAACCTCGAGGACGAGCTTCTGGCCGTTGTTCTCGGTCTCAATGGCGTTGAGAATGGCAGGGAGCTTGTCACCGTCGAACTTCACTGTAGGCTAGAGTCAGAAAACGTGTTTTGGCATTGCTATTGAGCCTATTTTGACGGCTGTTGCGATGGAATTGACGCCAGGAAAAGATTTTCGCGTAGCGTGCCAGCAGGGTTTTCAACGGGGAGATTCGGACATACCGTCGACGACGGCACCAATGACCTGGTGAATCTTTCCGACCGTACCAGCCTCAGAGCTGGCGAACCTGGCCAGGGAAGGCAGGCCATTGGATCTGAGGGGCTGAACAGCGCGACGAGCGACGGGGGAAGGTCGAGCAAAAGCAGCCCTCCCGAAGGTCCGGGCAAGACCGCTATTTCATCCAAAAAAACAGAGGTTAGCGGGCGAAAAAATTGGAAAAAAGGCGATTCAGCGCAAATTGGCGGAGCAACAAACCTCTTGAACATTTTGATGGTGTTTAAGAGCGAAAATGGGGTGAAAGAGGTCAAGGGGACGAGAAGATGGGGAGAGGGAAGAAAGAGGGAAGGGAAGGGAAGAGGTTGAGGTTGAGGTGGACACGGGCGACTGTGTCCGGCTTAGCCTTTCCGGGGCGGTTTTGCCGACGATCCCGTGATGTACCGAGCAACGCGCAAGAAAATCCAGGGCGCAACGAGCCTCATTTTCTTGGGAATAAGAAAGCACCACTATCTGGAAAGTCGTCTTCCTTTTATCTTGAATGTATCATGGTCAGATGCTGTGTTCTCCTGGCCATCGACTCCAACTTGCCCGAGTTTCCACATCTCCATACTTGCCCTGTCGTGGTCTCCTAGGGAATTCGCACACACAAACGGGAGACTTCTTGGCGCCCGGATGCAGGGAGCTTTGGATACCTGTATCTACAGTTGTACAGGAACCCCATCAAAATTGATACTCGGTTTAGTAGGTAATGCATGTAGCTCATCTCCAGGTCAACAACATATCATCACTTATTGAAGTGACTCGAATAAACCGATCAATTCATTTCATCCTCTTTCATCTGCTATTTCGATGCTGGTTGCTCCGAAAACAATCCCAGCTCCTCTTCTCGGACGAACGCTGCTATGCAAATTTCTGACGGGTTCTTGTAATCGGCTCGTACTGCGTATTATCATGGTAGGGTATCAAGTTTCTTCCACCTTATGAAGCTGCAGGAATAGGATATCAAGGATGCATTATTTGTATTCACAATGTAGGTACACGGGCTCAAAGCTTATTTGCAGCTTCAAAAATACGGAGCTGTCGTTTAGCATAAGCTGCACTAACATCGGGCAACACGTAGGCAGGTCTATTGGTAGCACATAGGTTGCTTTTCAGTCATATAGCTCCATTGAAACAGTCCTGGGGCTATATGAATGGGCAGTGTCAGAGTGTCGCCCATTGGATGTGCGTAGTATGGTGTCTAAGTCTCTACAAGAGCGAATTCTACGTCATAGATACCGGTAATGAAGCAGAAAGACAATGCAACAAAATGATCTATGGCTACAAAGGAGACACATTGATTATTGCACAGTACGAGATACACAAGGTTTTTCGGAGGTCGAAAGTCAAGATTGCAAGACAAGGGCGAAGTCAAAGTTGTCCAATGGGCCTAGGCGCGCAGCCGAGGTCGACAGAAAGGACAAGGGGACGGGCACTCAACTCCAGCACTGCCTACCCAGCGTGTCTGAATGCCACACCTATTCCTTCCAGATACCTATCCTTCAATCTACTGCTTCTCGGCAGGAGGGCTCTGAATGAAGCCCTTGCCCTCGTAGCCCTCACTGCTGATACCGTAGAGAGGGTTGATGTTCTCGCGCTGTTGCAAAACAATGTCAGCGACTATTCAACCACACAAGGGTAAAACAGCTCTACTGAGAAGCCGCCCCATGAGAGCTATATATACGTACCTTGGCGTACTCGTTGGAAGCTTCCTGCCACTCCTTGCTCATGGTCTTAGGCTGGGGCTTGGCGAACAGGTGGATCGCGTAGAAGACGGCGACGGAGGCAAGGGTGAGCTGAGCGACCTTGAAGAAGATTCTCAGGTTCTCGCCCTTGGGGGGAACCGCGCGGGGGCCGTGAGGACCGAAAGCAATCCAGTAGGCTAGAGTCGCTGGTCAGCAAAAATTCTGACCATCCGGGACGTCTGGTATCCACCCAAAAGAGAGATACATACCAGCCTTCTTCTCCTGCAGAGTCATCTGGTGCCAGTCAACCTTCATACGATCCCTCAGTTGCATCCACAGTTCGGCCTGCTCCTGGGGAGGCATGGCCTCCCAGCGCTTCTCGATACCGGCGAGGGTGGGATTCGAGATGGCGTGCTCGGAAGAGGCGCGGGTCTGCTGGGAAGCAATGGACTTCTGCTGAGGCTGAGGACGAGTGTTCAGGCAAGCCATTGGGGCAGGAACGGTGCGGTAGGAGCGAATGGCCGTGGTGGGCATGGCAGAGCTGCGAGCAGCAGCCCGAGAAACGGACCGGAGGAACATTGTGTGTGAGGGCGCAAAGGCGACGAAAAAAACCTGTCAATTGAGTAGAGGATACTCTCCGGTATAAAAGAGCGTCAATTCCCCGGATTTGAGGATGGTTGAGGCTGGACAGTGGGTGGAGGAGGGGACCGAGACTCGCGATGGGAGACAGAGACGACGTTCGACTGTGGTTTGAGGTGGAAAGTCGAGTTTCCGAACGACAAGCTTAGTCCGTTTTGGCGGCACCCTGATTGGTCAACAGCCACGCCTCTCTTCAGACAACCCGGCCGTTCCCTCGTCAAACAACATCATAAGTTATCATCGAGATCGCGCATCCATTCGACAAAGACTCTTTCAATTTGATTACTTAGACTAACTCATCCACTACAATGGAGATATCCAACCCCGACCGCGCAACTGCCGTTTTGGCTCATCCCCCTCACTATTACTCATATCTACAACGGCAAACCCTGTGAATAGAAAGAGGGATGATTCGTGGAGGTGATATCGTGTATTCTATTCTACAAAGAACCGTCGAGATCACACCCCATAGCAAGGCAGCAATATTCTGTACAGGCAAACGCTGACTCATGAAAGAAAGAAAATCCCCCTCCCAATCGTTTGTTCACGATCACAATCGCAATAAGATGGTACGGTCACTATCAAGGCAGTCAAGTCGTAACAATCTCGTATTGAAACTATGTGTGGGTGCTGAAAGGGTCATCGAGTCGGTCGCTTGGAGGTACTCTCGAGTCTCGACCCTCGTATGAGATTAGTGCGATAACTAGCACACACACACACTAGGTCAACTGGCCCGGACCCAGCCGGTGCCGTCGTCTATTTACCAGCCTTACCACCGCTGGCCTCGGCCAGGACAGTCTTCCACTCAATGTCAGACTTGTCGTCGGCGTGGATGGAGGTGTGGATGTTGAGAGCGTTCTTCAAGTTCTCCCGTGTGCTGGCGTAGATCATGGACCACTAGAATACCGACCGTCAGAAAGTGAAACTTTTGACTGAACATAGTAGAAGACCCAGTCATACCAGAGTAGGTGTTTCTGAGGGAACCCAGGAGATGAAAACAATCTTGCTTCTACAAGGTTACGGTCAGCCACAGAAGCGCACCTCATTTCAGTCAGAGCGAAGCAAGCAATCGTACCTCTTGCCCTCACCGCCACCGAGATCATACTCGACATCGTAGACTGCATAACGAGGAGCGGGATTACCCTTGCTATCCTTGGCAGCCTCGAGCTTGCTACGGAAGACCTCGTAGTCCTCTTCTTGCGAGACCTCGTCGATGACAACCTCCTTCTTGTTATCGGCGATCTTGAAGATAATGAACTTGGTCTTGTTGGCCTTGTTGCCGCTCATGCGGAAGTCATTGAATGCAGTGATGCACTCATCTGTGATAGAGACACTACAGAAAAAGCGGCCGTCAGTAAGACTGCGCAATCGAGGTGGCTGGTGCCGAGCCGCCGTAGGAACACGGAAAAGGTACAACTGTCAACATACCCGGATGCGAGCTACGAGGCAAGAGACACCATTAGCAAGTGGGCATCCACAGGGGGAAATGGACTGAACGATTAGACATACCGACATGGTTGCTTCTGTGATATAGACCCCAAAGCTAATTTAGAAGATGATAAGCTGTGTTCGCACGCGGTGTTAGTGATCCCACTTGAGTCTTGTAGATACAGTGAGGTTTTGCTGATCAGTCAATGCGCACTCACATTAAGAAGGGTCCCGAGATATTCTGCACCAATACTGGCAGTTTGGGGCAAAAGGGGGGAATAATCGAGGTTGGAAGATTGCGAACGGAGATGGAGATAGAGGGGCTTTCCTGGTTGTTGTGCTTGCGTTGTTGATGCGATGGTGGGGGTGGGATGCTGCACGTGACCTCCAGTCGCACCACAAGCACAGCCCGTCCTTTTCCTGTTTTTACCCCCTGAATGGATGGATTTTTTTCCTGGTAAGTTGTGAGAATATCAGAGTTTGTAGATGGTGTCAGGAAAGCCCTGAGGTTGCAAGATTAGATATATACGCACTGCTGCCTTGCAGATCGATGATTACAGTAAACTTATGTCAATATGCATTACTTAGCTGCCTATATATGAGCATATTGATTATCATTTCTCATAGCTCTCTCACCCATCCATATTCTGATATAGCAGGCCTAACGACTCTATACAACCAGGCAACATAGTTATCACAGCCTTACTATTTTTAAAGCAACATTGCCATATCATAGCTATATGGGCCTGCCTACATCATAGATCCATATTATCATCCATTGATGGAACCTCAACCATGGGACTCGACTCGACTAGCCCCCTAGCGAGCTATCTAACGTCAAACAATCCGAAGTAGGGCTTTCTTCCTGTAGGCTTACTGCTCTACGGCGGCTCTATCACTAGGCCGATGTAGATCTTTGTAGCACACTTGAAAACGAACGTAGCTTTCTATAGATTTCCGAGATTTAGCCCCGGCAGTATGATGAGTAAACTTTATGCATCTGGTAATTTTTGGCATTTGGAAGCCAGTTCGGTCGACAAGATGGAGGGTTTGTTGATGTTATGCTCGCAGTGCCACAAGGCCGCGAGAAGGGCTCTTATTTATGTGCATCTATCAATATGTATCGAGATCGCCAACATATGTCCTCAACCCACAGCTACCTGATCTTGCAACAGGGTTGAGAGGGGCCAGAAGGGAAGGTGAAGTATCATAGAATAGAAAGGCATGAAGGCCGACAATAAGAAATGGCTCACAGGCGTAATATGGGGTATATGAAATAGGAACCGTAAAAAGTCGTTTCACAAGCATCCGACGAACCGCTTCGCGACCATTTGTTCTCGTCATAAAATGATGGTCCAGTAGCTGAATCGCATGCTCGTGACAACGAAGGAATTGAAGGAGGATGCGGATGGAAGAAGTCATCACGTCTTTGGTATATCAGAATGAAAGGACGGATGGCGAAGAGCCATACTGGTTGGGATACCCCTACTCCCTCATTTTGGGGGGTCTTTATCGTCCCTACCCCGCCGATGAGTGCGATGCTGATGAAAGGAGGAACAAGAACGCCGTGTCATGAAAGCATAAGACCTCCAGGGACCGCACAGAACTGTAAGGTTATGCACAATTTTGGAGTCAAAATGTCGGGCTGGAGATCATGAGACATCTTCATCCTGCCCGCCATCGATAATCTTTCTCCAATGCTGTGGAATACAGACACAGACAAGCGGGAACGCCTTGATATCTCCTGTAGGTGACGGAGAAGCAGCCAATCTCTGTGATCCATTCGATACACCACTGTCACGCTGCTCGCGGTGCCTGGCGTCGTACTCTTCTGCGGTTTCCGGCACGCGAATGCCAGTCGCCCATCCATCGTCCCAAATGCCGATCACCTTCAACATTTCTCCGCGTTCCAAGGCAAACTCATCCCCTGCCCGCGGCTGATAGGCCCAGAGGACGGCTACCTGATCACCGGGGCGTATATCATCTTGTGAGTAATAATCTTGGAACGAAGACAATTGCTCCGATTGCCCACTTGCGACGCCTTCGGGCGAAGAGTATTGGCCATTAGTTCCTGAGTGAGGCGAGGAGTCACTATATGCGCCAGCCAGGGCGGAGCTGCTGGAAAGAGATCCATGGCGTCTCCCAGTGACCGGAGGAATCCTCTTTGACATTGCTCCCGGACTTGCCCCGTAACCCTCCGAGTCGGACGTATCACTGTACTTGGCACTTCCAAAGAGAGCGGCAGAGTTACGAGAGCGCGCGGGAGAAAAACTTGGCACCTCGCGCAGAGCAGACATCCTGGCCACCCGGCCGCCTGGCACGAAGGCAAGATCCTGCTGGTTTTTGTTCTGTTGCATAGACGGAGAACCCTTCCGTTGCGGATTGGGCTTGTTGAGAGCACTGTAATCCTGTGACTTGCGTCTCCGCCGTAGTAAAAGGAAGGCCATAACAATAAGAGCTGCTAGGAGCGCGGCTCCCGCAACAGATCCGATGACGATACCTGCGATTTGCCCTCCCGACAGACCGTCATGAGCACCGGCATCTGCTGTCGAGTTGGAGGTTGAGGTGAATATTGGTCGCAAAGTCGCAGTCGAGGTGGGAATCGTGACGTCTTCGCATCGGCTCGCGGCATTCGTGTTGACACAGCAAGAATCAGTCGAGTTGGGCGAACTGGCTCCACAATATCCACATAGTCCGATCAAATTCGACCTATAGCCGCACTCATCGGGTTCGTTATCCGCGCCGGAAATGCAAGTACCAGTAAGTGAGTCGGCAGGCAAGGCGCATATAGTGAAATCTGACCGGATTTTACTCATGTAATCACTGCCTGTTATCGGGCATAGATCAGCGTTGACAATGATTTCCTCCTCGCTTGTGGCCATCAAGGCGCAAGTGTCGGCGCAAAGCGGCCTCGACTGCTGGGCGGAAAGATAGCAGTCGTTCTTTGAGCTTTGAACGAGTCCGTTGCATATTGTACTGGTGGTATAGCGGGCATAGTAGTCGTTCGTGTTGGTGAGGTTGACTCCTTGGCAACCCAGATAGTCGACATACCTAAATATGATCATGAATGCTTTAGTCGAAGCTAATATGACTGATCCGGGACAGGGATATGCCCTCACTTTTGCTTGACATAGGAGCCGTTCACATAGTTGCTCAATTCTCGATCGAAATCGTCCAGATTCAAAACATACTGCATGAACGGACTACCAGAAGGTCAGCACGCATCGAGCAAGTGGACACATGGGGTCTGGCCTACAAATCTGTGTAGAGAGTCGAGTTGGTTGATATGGATGAGCCATTGAAAGCAGGGCACTGCGTGGACCCCGATAGAGAGATGCAGGTGCCTGCCATCTCACTCCCCGACCCAACAGGGTAACCTCAAAAGAATGAAAATAAAAGTCGAGGAGCGCGGATGTAGGCAATGGCGAATCTCAGATACGTTATCAAGCGAAGTGACCGAACGCCGTTCTCATGGTATTATCTCTCCTTCAAGATGATTATCACAACTCAATTGGCGGTAGATTGCGAAAGGTAAGCAGCTGACCAAAGGTCAACAGAGACGGGAGACGCAACGCGTCAGAGTTGGAGAAGTGGACTGAAAAGAGCGTTCCAAATGATGAACGGCCACGAACAGTGGTGAAAAAGTGAAGGCGAACGAATGACTAGGTTGGGTTCGAGGAAAATAAGGCCTGAGACCTCGAAGAAGAATGGTGTACCAATGATGGGAGAAAAAGAGTCAGAGGATGGAGACAATCGACCAGGAAGAAACCGCAGGGAGAGTAGTGGCCCTAAGGATGAATAGCGTCAAAAAAGAGAAAGCATGATCTCAGCGGATCACAGACGATTTGGGCCCTTCGAAACTAACGTCGAGAAAGAGAGGACGGGCTTATTTCAATTATGACAATAATAATGATATCTTGAGACAGGACTCCGTAGCACAGATCACAGAAAAGCTTTTCAGTTTCAAGGGCCAAAGTAAGGTCTCGAATCCTAAATCGATTCGATTATCGCAGTCTGCAGGGTGCAGTCTGCATCGGAGGAACCGCGCAGAAGAATAGTAGGTAGTGGTAAAAGGGGGTAACGGGCGCTTGGCCAGTAGATAGATAGTCAGGTACAATAGCCTAGTCCTGCACTTTGCCGGCCACTTTGAGACTGGAAAGTTTGCGATAATTAAAAGGACTCCACTAAAAAGAGGCTAGAACTAAAGTGACCTTGGTGATTTGCGGCAGAAGCTGTAGAATGATAGAATCACAATGAGAGAGATAATAACGGTCGAGATCCACTGTGTTAATCTTATACGGAAGCAGTAGGTAGTCGATGCAAAGATACTGAGAGACCTTTAGACAGTTCGGAGCGCAACAAGGTAGGCCTGAGTGCTACATAAATATACGAACAAACGCAGGCACAATGAAGCTTAGATGTTGTCAATTGACGTGGCAGCCCTTGCCAGTGTACAGTTGGGACTTGGGAGGCCATCTGCTATCTGACAGCTCACATCATCCATTAGATACTGTCATCATCATGGTTGTGTTTTAAGGTCATCGACCCCTGCGATATCTCGGTTTTAAAAGATGATATTTTGATGTTTCCTGTTTGGTTGTTCGATTTCAATTCATTGTGGAACACGGGAGAACCCACAGACCCAGTGCGTTCCTTGGGCGAGGGAAGGTCCCTTACTGATCAAGGCGAAGCAAATATAATCCTATGAGGAGAATACTTATGAAGTAGGGAGCACTGTGAGTGTGAGGGTGAGAGACATATCTCTTGACAATAGTTCCTATTTCTCCATTTTCTCACTCTGACCTGTCGTTTCGGAATTGCCAGCGATTCCTCCTCATGAACAATAGATAAACATTGAGGGCTGTCAATCTTGGCCAATCACTATCATAAGCTCGCTCGGGTATTCATCCAGGGCTTGGTTGTAAGCAACATCACAATGGCATTGATGCGAATCATTCATGATGTGAATTGATGCGATAGATCGGATCCAGATCAGGCACAGAATGATTAAACATGCCTTGAAAACCAATGGAACTCCGGCTACTTGATTGTGGATACTCTTGTGCTTTGTCGCATTTCTTGTCCGTAACGAGTTATTTGAGTTTATATACGTCGCAAGATGCAAAAAGGCCGGGTGAAGTTCAGCGGAATCGGGCTCTTTATATTGTCTTTTCGTACTTAGAAGATGGTCATGATGATATGACCACCATGCGATGTCGAAGGTCATCAGTGATAGAGGTGTCTTGAAGGACTCGACTGCCCTGGTATTAATATTAATATTAATTCTGGTGGCTGAGGCTCTGATCCAAATCAGAGACATACATGGAGCCTGAAAATCATGGCACAAACGTCCCGCAAAATCAGGTGACATGTCGACGTCATATGACAGGATGGAGAGCTGAGGCAGGCTTCCATTTGACTTATCATTGTGATAACCATCCGTCATCGTCACATTGATCCAAACTTCATATCTGTACATTCTTTCTGGCAGAGTTTATGTGCTCAGTGTAGACACTTTGGCAAAATCTCCCTCCATCTGAAACCATTGTATGGTCAGACAGTTCGTTTAGATAAAGAACCCCATACTTTCTTCGACGCAGCCATGTGCGGTTCAGACATCTTCCTTGGGATTCTCGCGATTTTCTTTCCACCAGTTGCAGGTGAGAATCCAAGTCCTTGTGACATGATTTTGTTCTTGTTCTCTATAGCACCAGCTAACATAGTCTGTCAGTGTGGATTAAAGTAGGCATCTGCACAGCCGACTCGATTATCAACCTTGCACTCTGCTGCCTAGGCTACATTCCCGGTCTTCTACACGCATGGTACATCATACTCAAGTACCCCGAGCCAGATTATGATGACCCGAACTACGAACCCATTCCTGGCCATGCCGACCGGAGACAGGACGCCGAAAGTGGCCATGTGACATACTACTATGTTTCTCATCAGCCCATCCAACATCCATCCCAGAGAGGTTATGGCACTGTGACACCGCAAAACCAGCCGGCGCCGAGTACTGCTTCTCAAAATCAGCAGCAACCTCCCAAGCCACATCATGAGGAAGGCCAGGGTGGTAGCAGTAGCCAAGCTCAGGGTGACTCCCGGCCACCGCCAACCTATGCCGAAGCTGTCAAGGGAGACCACAAGGTGCAGACGCACGATTGAATGGTTGTAAAGATTTACGACAGCCGCTTATTGCCAAACCGTTGCCAGTTCGTGCCGAGGTCTCCGTCTACGAGGACCTCTCAGGTGTTTGAGTAAGATGGATATGTTTTTAATGTCATGGTTCACGAGAATTTAACGAATAAGGGATTGTTATGTTATGGATTGATACCACCACAACGTTGAAACGACAGAACAGGAGGAAGGAAAACACAGAGAAATATTACATCGTCGTCTATTTTACACAGTCTACTTACTCGCGCAGTTTATTTGGGAGAGGACGAGGATCTCTGCACTCAAGAACATGTATTCTTGATAAGAACTGTGCCATTTCATCATAATATTATAACGTTCCCAAAGGTATATCAACTGCCATATCATTTGTGGTACAATTTAGTAGCGATAGATCGGAGAGGAGAGGCTGCCTTTCCCGCGTGTTCTCCGTTCCGCCTTTTGTTCCGATCCAAGGTCAGCCTCAAGACATTGAGTTTCCACCACAACAATCCAACAAGAACTTGCTTGGATTCAAGGTTACCCCTAATTGGCCATGCAGTCCATGCCACTGCTTCTGAGGCAGTCGCTTAGGTCAAGTGCCAATTTTGCGAGGACATCTCTCCCTATACGACCACATTTTTTACCCGCCGCTGGGCGGAACATTCAACCTGCCAGAGACGTACAGCGGAGCTTCTCGGTCTGCATACGATGCCAATTCCGGTCGCGATCTCCATTATATTCATCCCGGGAGAAAGATACAGCAAAAGACGAAGCAGCTTCTCAGCAGTCAAAGGATGCAGAGTCAACGCCGACGTCCCGCGATGAAACGCTAAAGGTAGAGCCAGATGCAGAGACCCAACGGCCTTCTCTGGCCCCGGGAGAGCATGATGTCTTACCAGGGCTCGATCAAGATGCAAAGAACGAAGCGAAACCTGAACCAGCAGAGAAGAAGGGACTACCATCGTACCTGGAAGAACGCCGGTCACAGCTGTCCAAACAATTTACGGGGATGATGGACAACCTCCAATCCAACATTTTCGTGGCGGGCCAGCGATTGAACGATTTGACAGGCTACTCTGCCATTGAGGCACTCAAGAAAGACATACAACTGCAAGGTGTGTTTCGAAAATGATTGGAACATTCAATTCCTCCTCACTGATCATTAAATTCTCCGGACGAACAGAGGAACGACTCCGAGCAGCCCGTCTACGGGTCCGAGAAGCCAAAGATGCCTACGCAGCCGCGATAAATCGACGCTCTGCCTCGCAGCGCGAAGTCAACGAGCTCCTCCAGCGAAAACACGCCTGGTCTGCCGCAGATCTCGAGAGATTCACCCACCTTTACCGCAACGATCACACCAACGAAGTGGCTGAGATGGAGACACAGGACGCCTTGTCCGCCGCGGAACGAGAGTCCGAAGAGGCAGCGGCGCAATTGAGCAAGAGCATCCTCTCCCGCTATCACGAGGAACAAGTCTGGTCGGATAAGATTCGTCGAATGAGTACGTGGGGTACTTGGGGCCTGATGGGTGTTAACGTTCTCCTCTTCCTTATTTTCCAAATTGCTGTCGAGCCATGGCGCCGCAAACGACTCGTGAAGGGCTTCGAAGAGAAGGTCATCGAGGCCATCGAGAAGGAGAAAGCCATTGGCCACATGGAGATATTGAACCCTCAAACTGCTCTTGCACCGACTTCGCCCTCCCCCAACCAGGAAGCGGCGGAGACAGCACCTACTTCAACCGCCTTTGAAGACACTCTAACCACCTCTGAATACACCCCAGCCGTCTCTGGCGAGACCCCAGCCGCCACGGACGAAGCCATCACATCCGAACCCGTTGTCTGGGACTCCGATCCTACACCCACCGTCGTCACAAATATCCCCCCCGAAACCGCAACAGAAACAACAGAGGATAGCGCTCCCAAGAACACAATGATCAATGTCCTCGAGTCCTGCAAATCTCACCTCTCCCGCATTCCTCCTCCTCCTGCCTCCCTCGACTCATGGCGACAGACTCTCAATGACCTATTCAGTGACCGCAGTATCGCCATTACCCAGCGGGATCTGACCACTGTGGCTCTTCAGAGCGCTGCTGCCGGTGCAGCTATCATGGGTCTAGTGATTGCTTTGATTCGACCATGATGGTTGGTCTTTCACATATACATAATCAAATCCCTCGTAACTAGTCTACTTGGGACATCGAATTGTATCTTGAGCATTGTACAGAAATGAAATAGAGGATAGATGGACTGAGTAGGGAAATTAACTTGTATATTATTGTGCAGCTGGCGCAGCCAGTTTGAGTTGCCAAGTCAGCTCAGCGAAGTAATTCGAGGATAGCAGGAGAGATTACCAGATCGCATGATAACATTTAAAAAAAAGAAAAAGAAAAAAGGACAAAGGAGATTGAAATGAATATAGTAAACTGAACTATGACATACATATACTCGAACCAACGCTCAACAGATCTACATCTAAAGTCCACCACCTCTCGCCCAGATCAACCTCGACTTCCAACTGCTTCATCAGCTGCCACGAGAAAGAGGAAGGGACAACTCGCTTCTGACCCGCATGCGCGGAGGCAAGGTCTCATAACGAGGAAAGTCTATACCGAAACACAAGAATTTCACAGACAAGTGAGTGATACAGGGGCCTGAGCAGGGCTTGTTGGAAGATGATACAAGAGCTCATTTTTGGGTCCATATTAAAACACGGTCTCTTCAACTTGACAAACGCAACAAAGCTTCCCGTCTAAAGCACAAACGTTTCCCTTCTCTTTGTCTCTCTTTGATTCAGAAAATTTGCCGACTTACAAAGGAGAGATGTTCATTTAACCGATGACAAGGGTGCCCTCGTCGGGGAAACTGTACTGGGGAACCTCGAGGTTCAAAGGGGCAGGACCCTTTCTGATACGGCCGGAGATATCGTAGTGAGAACCGTGGCAGGGGCAGAACCAGCCGCCATAGTCACCGGATTCACCGATGGGGACACAACCAAGATGAGTGCAGACACCTTCAACGAGAGAAAGAACCCGCTATTAGTAACCGTCCGAGAGATAAGGAAAATCAGATAGCGTCAAAACATACCAAGCATGACCAGCCACTCGGGCTTCTGGACACGGTCCTCATCGGGCTGAGGATCACGGAGAGTCTTCCAGTCATACTGCTGAGCCTCCTGGATTTCGTCCTGGGTACGGTGACGGATGAAAACGGGCTTTCCACGCCACTTAATGATGACCTGTATAATTTATAGGTTAGTATAAGCACTCGGAATGGCGAAGTGTGCGTAAAGCTTCATGGATGAACGGGACACGTACGTTCTTGCCCTCGGGGATCGAAGCGAGACCAATCTCAACCTTGGCCTGAGCCAGGACGTCCGCAGAGGCGGACATGTTGACGAGGAAGTCTGATGGTAAAAATTGCATATCAGCAACCTGCTCCATGTGATACCAAACGAACCCAACTGCCGAATCTCTCCCAATGATGTATTCCAAAGCGACATTTGATCATCTCGTTCGTTTCCATATCTTCTCGTAAATTCGTTGATATCACCTACCCTGAACAGTAGCCTTGGCACCAACAGCAGATCCAAGACCGAGGGCTCCGGCCATAAAGTAGGAGAAAACCTGGTTCGAGCGGGGAGGCTTGCTGGAGGAGTATTTGCTGAAATTGGGGATCTTCAGGGTCGACTGGTACTCGTGGGAGCTGCCGAAAGGGCTTTCGAAGGAGGAGGACTTGGAGGCCTCACCCAGTCCTCTCCGTTGTTGGCAGGAGGTGACGGCAGCGCGGGTGGTGGGCAGCTGCTGGCGGGCGCAAGCGCGCAACAGAGTGCTCGAGGCCGAGGAGAGAGACATGATGAGACTAGCAATTGCAACGAATTGCGGGGAGGTGGGTGGAGGGGAGGAGAGTTGAGGGGGGAAGAGAACAATTGAATAATAGGACGGGAGGAATTCGATGAGGTCGGAGGCCCGGCATAAGTACCGGAAAAGTCGAACCTAATCACGGGGCGCCTCATTGGTCACCTGCTTGTATTATTACCTATACCACACATAATCATCTACCACCACTGTAGAACTACCACCACCATACTAATTTTCTACCCTCTCCAACCACGAAGCCCTTTGAATAGCATCAAATTTGAATCGCATACCTACATGCCCTAACCACCCCTTAATATCTATAGATTCACACTCGTCATATGCGTATTCCACAGTGGTGGTAATCTATGACAGAATATGACCTACACACGTTGAGGTTGAACGGGTGTCGAAGTTGGGCCAAGTTTGGCCGAACCACGGCGACCTTTCTCCGACACACGCCGAACTGTGTCCCTACAGAAGAGCAACAAGATCTAGTATCTTATAAAAAGTATCTTAAATATAAGAGATGAATGGAATTCAGGATGACACTAGAGCAACTAGGTAACATAAAAGAACTCATCCATGAGTTTAAAACCAAAAAGCTGTAATACCAGGGCTAATTTCTTTATTGTTTAATATATTTAGCCTGCTTACCTATTTTCCTTTATGGCTCCTGGTGTTCATTCAGCTCTTTATATTCCTATTTCTTTATTTATTCACTGGGTTTGCATATGCCTATCTCCCTGTTGTGGTGAATTAACATAAGGCTAACTAGCTATGTCTGTTCGCATCTTCTCACCTTAATCTTTTTTCTGTTCTCAGCACCTTTCTCCTCTCATCTGGTATATCTATGCCTCACTTTACATTAACATTTGCAAACAACATAATCAGATCAATATCTTTATCATCGCCTGATTCCCCTGTGAGTGTTTACTCACCCCAATTTCAATTATCTCGCGATTCAACCGGGCTTTCGAGGTCACTTTTCACGAGTGACAGTGAAACCGCCAGCACTGTGTCTAGCAACGAGCAAATCCCCCTCCCCGTGCCAATTGAAACACGAACAGCAGAGCTGCCTGATATAGTAGAACTGTCAGGGCCTGCTGAACAGTCTGCACCGCAGCCCGGACAATCAGCTATTGCGCAGCCACTTGAACTTCCTCCTCCTGGTGTCTTACCAACAGACTTACCAGCGGACCAAAACCCGCGGACACATCTGAGTACGCCCCAGCCTGCTGATAACACTCCCCAGACTATCACCAGTGGTACACTTGGAAACCCATCCAAGACAGGCTACCTACAACACGAATTACCAGCTTACCAGACATCCATGGCTCGTACACCCACGAAGAACAAAATGGTTAAGGGTAACAATGCTGGCAATGCCACTGATGACTCGGCTGCGAAGAAGCAACGCATTCAAGACGCCCAAGCACTTGCGCAACAGGTTAAGTACAACCCTTTCACTATGCTTCCAAACAAGTGGAAGGAAAACGTGGATCTCACAACCATCACAATTAGGAAAGCACCACCTGCTATTCCAAAATTTGACGAGCCAGCTATACCCATGCAAATAGTCGGTTTTATTACGGACCACCCGCACTCATACTCAGAACCAAGGGACTGTTTTGTACGCCTTGCACACTCTCCAGCATACATCAAATTCAAAGCCATCAGCCCCTGGTATGAGATATGTGACTCTTCCGGTCAGACCATGCCAATAACTGAATGCCACCTGCTGCCCAACTGGCGAGAAGATTTGGATCGACTGAAAGCGGCTAAAGAACAATTCATCCAAATGCTGCATTTACTCGGCAAGGCCAATGACGAGTACAACAGCAAGATGGTGAGCTACAGAGCTGAGTATATCAATGACATCCATGCCAGTATAGTAGTCATACCAATGCAAGAGAACGAGAGCATGGGGAATTATCCAATGTATGCTGGACAACTGTACATGTGGATTCATACTAAGTTCAGGAGATACCAATGTAATCATCTTCTTAGTCATTTGACATTCTGCTCTCTGTGGTTATACCATTCTGCTATGACTCTGTACGCATTTCCTTAAATGGAAGAAATGTCACGGGGTGTCCTGCGATGTCACAGGGGTCGGGTGTCGTGGTTGAGCCTACCTGGTATCGATACCACCAGCCTCAATTCATCGTATAACGATGGCTAAACGGATAATTGAAGACAGTGGGAGCTCTTCCTCCGGAAAGAGAAGGTAAGTCCATCCAAATCTAGATTGAGAAGGCCTTATTAGCAGGTCCACCTCAATGTGGCTTTCCGAAGGTCAGCTAGTGGTTAAGCCATAATAGCTAACTGAATGGCTTCTAGACTGCAAGCCATCGCCTCCTTAGAAGAGGAACCATCATTAGAGGACTATGAATCGGCCTTGGAAATCGATGATCCAGAGGATGATCTTTTCGTTATCGAGCCAGAGGATGATCTTTTCGTTATTGAGCCAGAGGATGATCCAGACCCGTCCAATACAACAATAGAGCATAGCATTGATGGTAATGCTGAAAAATCAGCTTTTCGGTCTCGCTTAGAAGGCATACTATACGGCATGATCAAGAATGTCAAAGAAACGCCTTTTGAGACTAGACATCAGTCGGCTTTTCCCCCAGGATTCTGGTTCTACATAATCAATTGCGATAGGTCACACGGTTGGGAAAGAATACTCGAGGTAATGGAGAAAGGCACTCTTGTAGAGGCCAGGAATGTACTGGGAAAGCCTAGTATAAGCTGTGATGACTTTCTTTCACTCCCGCTTGTTGGGGAAAACCATAGCCACCAGGGGATTTACCTTAACCATGTCGTTGATGTTGATGGTGAGGACGCCATATATGTTGGCTCAAGCTTAAAGAGTGTGAAAGGTCGGGTCCAGGACCATGAGCAACAAGTGTGGTCCAGCCAGACTTCGAAGATACCATTCCACTATTTGTGGATCAGGGCAAAACCTGGCCGGACTACATCATTCAAGGTGCTTACTCAGTTTGAGGATACCACCCCAGCATGGATTATCCTGCTTCTTGAGAGCATTTTTATAATAATGCTTAAAAGCTATACGCAGAACCCGGAGGGTCCAAGCAAGTTTGATCATGGGTCATCCAAGCAATTGTACGACACGCTTTCAAGCAGTTTTGGTTGTTCCAGTTACATTGCCCTTCAAGGCCTTAACCGGGCCCTCCCGATTCGCCAAGGCATTACAAGCACTGCTCCAAAGATTTGTGCGAAGTGCGGAGTCACGGAGGGTCAACAGTACTGGAGATGGGAACCCGGAACTATATTTGGTTCCGTAAGATGCTGTACGAAGTGCTTTAGGGCTGCCCGGGCTTTCAAATGCGGGCGATGTTCCAAAACATTTGCTACACTGCAGACTCTCCAGCGCCATGAGCAGCAGGCATTATCATGTGGATCACAGAATGCCCGGACTTTCAAATGCGGGCGATGTTCCAAAACATTTGCTACACTGCAGAATCTCCAGCGCCATGAGCAGCAGACATTATCATGTGGGACAGCAGTATCATATGGACCACGCCGTAAAAAGACATGCCAGAATTGCGAGAAATCCCACGTACAATGTGGACTGGAAAAGCCTGCCTGTCAGCGATGCATATCAAAAGGGCTTAATTGCCAATATCCACTGGGGCACATTGCTATGCCTGAGAGGAAGGCCACTGGCACAGCTAACAATGCAACAAAAGATGATACACCATTTCCTGATATACAGGAAGCGCGCAAGGCTCCCGTGGACGAACGAGAGCTATCAGAGAGCCTTCCCAGCAACGAAAAGCGTCATAATCAACGGGTTGTACCTCAATTCACGGTTCCCGGGCCTCTATTGCAAGACCATGAACATCGGCCGTATGCTCCAAGACCGCTTGCTCTGAGACCGCTACAATCTGCAGTCACTGCTGGAAATTCAGAACCTGTGTCTTTAGTGACTGAATCTGGTCCGGCTGCGGCATACCAGTCTCCTTACCCACCAGTTCAAGATGTGACCAGCAGTCCCCAGACTGAGCTCATTAATCCCAATCCCCAAACTCAGTTTATCGACCTCATGCGAAGAGTCTGTCCGCGATTAACCGAAACGGCTTCCGTACTGACCCTGACGTGGGCTGATACAACCGGATCAGTCACCAGCCCTGCTGTTGTTGTGGACACATCACAGCTATATGGTCAAGCAAGGAATGCATGCCTTTCGGCCATGCGGATGACTGCAGTTTGACTTGGTTAGGTGGGGTGATATCAAATTTGGCGTACACGTCGTCGGTGCTCTTGATCTTCACTGAACGCCATGCAACATGGCGCTCTACGCACCATTCAATGTAGTTCTCAAGGTTAACATGTTGGAACTCATCTTCGTCTTCGGAGTCGTCATCGAATTCAATTTGCGCCGGTAGTGTGGAAGGCTTTGGCTTTGGGGGTTGCGGTGGTTCGAGCTTGTCCCTTATCTTTTGCATTACCGCCAAGATTTTCTTCATCTTGTCATCGACTTGGTCCCTAGCCGGTCCAGAGCGGAATTTTTGGGCGTACGTAATGGCATTGGGATGGTGTGGGTGTACCGTGCCGATATTCCACGGTGAGGACTTCTGGGGGTGGTCGACGATGTTTTCTTTGTCGACCCATTTCCTTAGCTGCTTGATGTCGTCGGACGTTAGGGCGGCTTGGAAGACAGGTTTGCCAGCTTCAAAATTCATTTTGACAATCTTGTACTCCCAGTTCCGCCGCGCTATGCGCCATTTGCACATATCGGCCTTGTACTGCTCCATGGTTTCTTCCCACAGGCGGTATAGTTGGTCATACATGCTCAGGGCGCAAAGCAGTCGCTGCCTTTCTGTGGCATATTCAGGGTCCAAGCGGACATGCTTCAGTGTGAGGGTTCCTCCACGCACATCAGCGATCTCATAGATTTTCGTCATTGAGGTACGCAGGCTAGCGGGTTCAAAGCCATAGGCGATGGGTACGCCATCGTCGTCGATGAGTCCGAAATTTGTCGTCATGCCGACCTTGGTTGTTGGTATGGTAGGTTCCTTTAGCTTCGGCATCGGCTCGGGTGTGTCCCCGACGTAGTTCGTTTTGTCGAAGTCAACAACGATGCGAAACTTAGGGGGCAAGAAGCGAATGAATGAGTACAGAGGGGTAGCTTCACTGTCGTTGGTTTTGCTTCCTGATGGTTCGGCAGTGTCTGAAAGATTTGTGGTTGGCTCTTGCAACGCAGTTACGGGTGCTGGTGGTTCTATTGCAACGCTTGCTGCGGGTAGCTGGGGTGTTGGTGGTTCCATTCCGACGCCTGCTGCGGCTGGCTGGATTACAGGTTCAGTGGAAGGTGCGGGTTCTCCGTACTTCGCTGGTTGGTATGTGCTGGTCGGTTGCAATGATCTCAGGGTATAGTACGGGTTTGCGCCAGGGATCAGTGGTGTTCGGAAAGCCTCAGGTGCTGGAGTTCCGCTGAAAATTTCATTGCTCTGCGTCGAGCTCTGGGCTGCCGGGGTTGGGTTCGGTGCTGATCCGAACAAATTTGTAGCGTATGATGATGCTGTCGGTGGGTTTGCGGCATACGTTGGGAAATATTTGTATTGCATAGCTGTGAAGGCTGGTGGCGCGAGCTTAGCGCTCACCGATGCCGGAGGCGTGTTCCCAGCGCGCGGTGATGCCGTCAACGGGTTTGATGGTGCGCGCTGCATGGTAGAGCGTGGTGGAGTGGGTGGAGTAGGTTTAGGTGCAGCCTGGTTGAGCTCATCATCGCTGTCTGTTGTCTGCGCGGCTTGTAGAATCCAAGCCACTTTCTCCTCAGCTTGAGCTACCTCCTGTCTCATTTGCCGTGCTGCCTGCTTGATTGCAGGGTGTAGTCGCTTCTTAGTTAGTGTAGGGTTGCTTGAACTCAGCGGGGAAGGCCGCTTTGCTTTTCCTTTGCCTTTGGCAGAGGTTCTGGTTTCAACCATATTGTAGTCGTCGTGGTGATACACTGGTGAACACAGGAGAGGATGTACCGCCATGTCATCTTCAAGGCAGGCTTTGACCAGCGGATTGTCGAAGAATTTGTTTTGTAACGCGTTGAGGTTGCCAGCGTGGTGAGTGTGTTGATGTTTGTATGTCGTGCTCTGATGTAAGGCTTTCTGATCGTAGTTCCTCCTCCTCAGGTGATGTAGCACGTACTAGAGATGGAGAGATTGGATGCGTTGGGGTGTAAGGTAGTTCATCCATAGCTGAGGAAAATAAGAAGATGGGTTGGGGGCCGAGAGTATTTGTGTTGGGGGGGAAGTGGTGCCGTGAATAGTTCCTTGTTCTGCATGGTGAATAGGTCTTTGTCTCGCGATGCAAAATATGCAAACTTGATGGTAAATATAGTGTAGTGTACAGAGAATGAGCAATGGGTATTGAATGCAGTACTAATAACATATACATGGGACAAGTCGGAGTGCAACTTTTGCTAAAGCTGGGGGGCGGTGCCCTCTCGGTGGTGATCTTTGAATTCTTTGAGGAGGTCTTGCGCGTGGATGAGATCTTTCTCATCTAGCCATGTATTCTCGTGGTCGTCATACCCTAGCCATTTGGCTACGTATTGGGTCTTTGTACGTCCTGATTTTGTTTTGTGGTATCGCTTTGCGATGATTTTCTCAACTTCATATTCGTCCTGGCCTTCCACTTGTACTGGGCCTGGTTTGTCCAGTGTGGGACGTTTGAATGGATCGTCGTCTGGCAGGTGCCGTTCGAGGTGTGCGACTGATATGACAGGGTGGATGCGCCATGACTCTGGCAGATCAAGCTTGTAGGCTAATGATCCTATGCGTTGTAGGACAGTGAATGGTCCTGCGTATTGGTCACTGTATTTAGGAGATATAGCCTTTGGTATGGCATAACCCTTGTGGAGGCAAAGTAGGACCTTATCACCAGGTTGGAACACCATAGGTGTGTGGGATTTATCGTATTGTCTCTTCATTGCTAGGCCTGCCAATTTGAGTGCTTCTGCAGCTTCAATGCGTGCTTCAAAGCTCTGGACCCTGCCTGCGCCGCATAGGCCCAAAGCGTTCGGTGCGAGTAGTGTGATTCCATACATAAGCTGATGTGCCAAAAACCCAGTGGAGGCGTTACAATAGCTGTTGAGTGTGGCTTGGAGTTGTGGTAGCACTTTAGGCCATAGTTTGTAGTCGTTCAAAGCACCGATAGCCATTCTGAGGTAGAGTTCAATGATTTGGTTAGAGTAGCTCAAATTATATAATGCCTTGCGCCTGGTTCGATCACTGGTCTACCATTTCCACGTCACGGTCGTTCTCCCCCGGTTGCGCCTCAACCGTTCGGTCAACCATCAGCGTACTGAGAGAGGGAGCCCGAGGGCTTATAGAAGGCTTATCAGCTTTCTGGTGACCACCCTCGCCATTTGTTTTGATCATCGATGGTATTGTGCCGTTCAATGTGCGCTGTCCCTTCTCGAACGCGGCGTCTTTGCTGGCTTCTTTCGCTTTCTTCTCCTTGAACTGTTTATAGGTAGTTGTTTTGGGTATCACGTCGGCAAGAAACTCCAGATTATCGATTCGTGAAACAGCGGTAGCTGTGTCATATTCATCAGCGATCTGCTCGTTTCTTCAATGCTATGATACGCGACGGACCTAGATCCTTGTATTGAATAACCTTACGCGGTTTTCGTTCAGATTTCACGACGTTATGCCCTTGTTGCGCGAGGTATTGGATGAACAGTTCCTGAAAGAAATAGGAGGACGGAATTAGCGGAACTTGCTCGACACAAGGCTCAGAATCCCGAAGGCCAAAAGGGGAGGCAAACTGTAGCTTTTGCGACAACGAACGTAGCATTGCCTGAGCATTGTACGATATCCTCATCCAGATGAATTATTTTCTTTATTCGAGTGACTGTGATATGTAAGCCCACTGAGTGGATTCATCAAAGCTCCTGTTTCAGACGCACTAGGTAGAGCACTCTGGCCGGTTGTCTCATCTCTGGGTGTTGGTGCTGGTGCGGGCTTGTCTTTCGGAGACATAGCGGACTCGATTTGGGGGCCGCTTGGGACCTGGTCGTATATTGACGATGTTTCAAAGCAGAACTGGTATCAAAGATAATTGTTCAAATTTGAAAAGACCGTTGAACGCTCTCGTCTGAATCGGAGATGAATATCGCGCGGTTCGGAAGGTCGAGAAATTACTGCTACGCCGCGTGCGGGTAGAAATCAAAAGCGCGTGGCGTATGTAGATGCTCTCCGCAAGTGATGTTGAATATGCTTGAATATGCTCGATTACAATAACGGGGTCGAATCAAGCAGGGCGGCCCCTGTATGTTACTGCTGATCAGACAAGTCGCTGAAGATGGAAAGAAAAATCATTATCTTACAAGTCTTTGGGCTACGCCTCGACTGACAATTTAAACCCATCGTTATCGTTCGTTATCTCCAATCTCAAAGCGGAAAGTTTCCTCACGTGGGCGGGCTGCATATCTGCCATTGAACATTGTCATTGCAATCTAACTGCTCCCCAGCATCACGTCCACCTCGACTATGCTCCTACCACAAAAAGGAACCGTGGTATGAGCTCGATGCCTGCCTCGTCAACCACTCCCCGCTCACCCTCAGTCCTGTCTGAGCGTCGGAATTGTAGGTTATCAGGCTTATCTGTCACCTCGCCTGTCGACCCTAGCCCGCCCGACGACAATGGCCAGCCGAACGCGATTACGGATGAGATCAGGAAAATAAAGCGATATGAGGATTTCACAACGATTGATTGGGTCCAGGATGCTATTCAGGAACAAGCGCGACGGAGAGCGAAGCGACGAGATGGGTCTGGGTTCTGGGATCAGGAAGGCACCTTTGGTTGGAGGCGCAAAGTGAGCGAGTCTTATGACGCTGGGCAAGCTTGGCTCGTCATTACAATCGTTGGTGCCGCTATCGGATTGATCTCAGCTGTATTGAACATCATCACCGAGTGGCTGTCGGATATCAAATTGGGTCATTGTACGACTGCATTTTACCTCAATGAGCAGTTCTGCTGCTGGGGTGCTGAAGGAGGTATGTCATATCGCGTATGTTCTGCGCATGATCGTGGAGTTAACGTGTCTCTCTACCAGGCTGCCCCGAATGGAAGCCATGGACTTCCTTTTGGCTTATCAACTACTTTGTATACTTCTTCTTCGCGGTATATCGAACCTTACCTGTCCGTCCGGATCAATCGCTGAGAAAGTATAGACTTTGTTCGCATTTATCGCCGCCACTCTGGTTAAAGTATTCGCTCCTTACGCTGCAGGGTCCGGTATATCAGAAATTAAATGCATTATTGCCGGGTTCGTGATGAAAGGCTTCTTAGGTGCCTGGACACTATTGATCAAGTCCATCGCGCTTCCATTGGCCATCGCATCTGGTCTTTCAGTGGGAAAAGAAGGACCCAGTGTGCACTTTGCCGTCTGTACAGGAAATGTTATCTCGCGCTTTTTCAGCAAATATAAGCTGAACGCGTCGAAAACGAGAGAAGTCCTGACGGCAACGGCTGCGGCTGGTGTGGCAGTGGCATTTGGGAGTCCAATTGGTGGGGTACTATTCTCTTTAGAGGTTGGCGATCTTGAGGCTCATTTATCAGGAAGTATGCTGATAACCTGGATGCAGGAAATGGCATCTTACTTTCCACTCAAGACTCTTTGGCGAAGTTATTTCTGCGCTTTGGTCGCAACTAGTGTGTTGGCGGTACGGACGTGAGGTCCTGTCTCTGGCTGCTCTTCAGCCGCTAATCCAAGCCACAGATGATGAATCCCTTCAGGACCGGACAACTCGTCATGTTTCAGGTGCAGTATGACCGCACGTGGCATTTTTTCGAACTAATATTCTTCGTTCTTCTCGGGATATTCGGTGGTCTGTACGGCGCCTTTGTGATCAAATGGAATCTGCGAGTCCAGGCATTCAGGAAGAAATATCTTTCGCAATATCCCATCGTCGAATCGGTTGTCTTAGCGGGCTTGACTGCGTTCATTTGTTATCCGAACATGTTCTTGAAGATCAACATGACCGAGATGATGGAGATTCTGTTCCGTGAATGCGAAGGAGGGCACGATTATCACGGACTTTGCGAGTAAGCCGTTTAGCTGACCACTAAAGAAGATAACTGCTAATGATTCTAGGTCCAAGAACCGATGGACTACGGTTGCATCCCTAGTGATTGCTACTATTTTACGAGTTCTTTTGGTCGTCATATCTTACGGTTGTAAAGTGCCGGCCGGCATTTTCGTCCCGTCGATGGCCATTGGAGCGTCCTTTGGTCGCTTGGTAGGGATTCTTGTCCAAGCCTTGCACGAAGCTTTCCCGAATTCCGCCTTTTTTGCCTCTTGTCGACCAGATGTTCCATGCATCACTCCTGGGACATATGCGTTCTTGGGCGCTGGGGCCGCTCTGAGTGGTATTATGCACCTCACAATATCCGTAGTGGTCATTATGTTTGAACTTACCGGGGCCCTTACTTACATTCTACCCACCATGGTGAGTCAATCATGCTGTGGTGCATTTGTCAAAGAGACTAACATCGGCAGATTGTGGTGGGAGTCACCAAAGCCGTTAGTGATCGCTTTGGAAGCGGGGGAATCGCAGATCGAATGATCTGGTCCAACGGCTTCCCGTTCCTGGACAATAAAGAAGAGCATGTCTTCAATGTGCCTGTCTCCCAGGCCATGACGCCTGATCCTGTCTCTCTTCCTGCGGCCGACTTCCCTGTGCGCGAAGCGGAGCATCTTTTGAACGACAACAAATTCCAGGGGTTCCCCGTCGTGGAGGATCGTTCAAGTAAGGTTCTGGTCGGTTACATCGGCCGCACTGAACTCCGATACGCGATTGATCGGGCAAGGTCGGAGAGTATGTTGGCTCCTAATGCCCGGTGTGTATTCACCAAAGAAGCCGCCGAAGCCGCAGTGGCGCGCAAGGCATCTGTCTCGAGAAATCATTTGGTGCCCAGCACCTTTGATGCGATTCAAACTAGTTTAGGGGCACCTTTCGTGGATTTCAGCAGATATGTTGACCACACACCGCTAACTGTGCATCCCCGCCTGGCACTCGAGACTGTCATGGAGATTTTCAAGAAGATGGGACCGCGAGTGATCCTGGTTGAGCATCGTGGTCGGGTCACGGGACTTGTCACTGTCAAGGATTGCCTGAAATATCAGTTCAAGGTGGAGGCCGAGGAGCAAGCTCTCGCATCAACGCATACTGCGGCGGACCTTCCACTTGGAGCTCATCTTAACGGGCGCCAGAGCGATAGTCTGGAAGAGCGGGTATGGCGCTTTCTGCAACGTCTGGGCTCGATGTTGCCACAGTGGTCGCGCCTTAATCGAGACCACAGGCCAGTGACTTTAGACAACCGGGAGCCAAACAGGGTCCTGAGCGGAACTGAGGATGAAGATGCTTTTGTGGAATTGACGGAGAGACATTGACGTATATGATACCTTTCCATGTACTATATCACCTAAAACAGACTATAGGATGAGGCATCCTAAGTAATAGCTTCATTGTACTTGGCACTCAGTTTCTTTTCTTACATGCATGCAGTCCAGTGCTCAGACATGTTTGCTTAGATGCATAAGGCTCATGAATCTCTCATTCCAACCAAAATACACCCACCACCCATCATCCCAGCTCCCAACCACCACAGCCCACTCACCTTCTCCCGAAAGACAATCATACCCAGCAACGCAGTGATGAGGAAGTTGGCCGACGTGTTAGTGATGGACACCTTGACCGTGGAGGGGGCCGCGGTCAACGCTCTCGTAAAGAGCGCCCACATGATGATGTTACACAGGACATTGAGTCCCAAACAAACCTTTGCAAAGTCAAACACTTTCTTCAAAATACAGGAAAGTTAGGGAGACATACACCTCGGACCACCAGTTCAAGGAAGGTATTTTGATCCCCTGCGCCGAAGAGATGCAAGATACTCCTGGCGAAGGCGGTGGTTTGCTCGTCGGTTGTTCTGGCATTGCAATTTAGCGAATGATCTCAATCAAACCCATGTCTCTTCCCTAGGGAGACTCGTAGACATACAGTTTGGCGAAAAGGCCATTGAGGGCTGCGAATGCGCCGCTGGCTAATGCCAGGATGATCCAGCGGGATTGAATGGGTGATTGTGTCATGATCCCGGCTTCTTATCCGTGATGAAATAATTGGAGCTTATCTTCCAGAAGAAACTTATTGTATTTGAACCGACGTTCAGTTCTTTTCACTTGCAGAGATGAGGAAAGTAGATGTTGATGTTGATGGCCCTGAATGCGTACACTCACGTGACAGGGGTGATTACCTGAACATTTAGCATCTAGGTATGGCATCGGGGAGAGAGCTACATGACAAATAGGAATATTTGGATTGTATCTGATATAATTTCAACCAGAGGCAGGTCTGATGAGAAGCAGCTTGTCAGAAACCAAGCCCTGAGGCTCACAGACACCGTACGGCGCTATGGAGCGGTGTTGAACGCTCACGGCTCTATTTTAAGCGATTGACATGCTCATAAGCCAAGACGAATTTTGTCCAAGATAATCCTGCTGCCACATGTGCACAGAGACGA
This sequence comes from Aspergillus thermomutatus, assembly GCF_002237265.1. Lineage (NCBI taxonomy): Eukaryota > Fungi > Ascomycota > Eurotiomycetes > Eurotiales > Aspergillaceae > Aspergillus > Aspergillus thermomutatus. The sequence goes on along the minus strand of NW_020798107.1, from coordinate 90,860 downwards.
AGGAAGTATCCAAGTACTGGGTCTTGGTGACCATCTATCTATAGACCGAGTCTCGAGCTCTATCTAGGTTGGAGGTTGATACAGTAAGGGATTGAAAAGCCAGCAAAATCGGAGCATTCCGAGCATTCCGACGAATGACAGATGGCAGGACAAACGAGAAACGCGTTCTCGGAGCTGATATCATTCTTGTGTCCAAATGCATGCGGATTCCGTCAGCATACAGCCGTCAAGGCGCCTTCATCCGTCCATCTCATCTCTGATTCGGCGGGTATGGCTGTTACAGTGATAGGCCAAGGCCATTGTTCAAAGGCTGTTGCCCAATGTCCTTGAAGAAAGGGATCCGTTCTGACCAATCATGGTGTTGGATTACTGGCTGACCGCCTTGCACCATGTGCGATTACTCCGGGCGGAAAAACTTCCGGTCCGGTGATGGCGGGGATTTTTGTATTTATCCATGGATATACGAACTGACTCATCTAAGCAGAGCGCACTATATAGGGACCGCGGTTTCCGTCAGCAAGTTTTTGAAGGCATATTCTTCGCGGACCATGGCAGAAATGAACGCAGCTGAAAGGTTCTCCCTCATTAAGGAGAACCTTCAAGAGATTCTCAACCCGGATATCATTGAGGGCATTCTCGCTGAGGGGCGCAACCCAAAGATCTACTGGGGTATTTGCACAAACTTTTTTTCATGTGACAGCTGGGCAGTTGCTGACATCTTCTTTTTCAATTGACAGGAACGAGTCCCACGGGCAAACCTCACTGCGGATACTTTGGTACGACGCCGTTGCAATGCGATTAAAAGCCCACGGCTAACCCCCGCATTTTAGTGCCCGCCGTCAAGATCGCACAGTTTCTGGCTGCCGGTTGCGATGTGACGATCCTGATTGCTGATATCCATGGTTTCCTCGATAACCTGAAGGCGCCGATTGAGCTTGTTGAATACCGGGCGAAATACTATGAGTACACAATTAGAGCGATGCTCCAGGCTGTGGGCGTCTCGACGGAGAAATTGCGCTTCGTCCTCGGCAGCTCTTACCAGAAGAGCCCCGAATATGTGATGGATGTGTACAAACTGTGCTCTCTGGTTTCGGAGCACGACGCGAAGAAGGCTGGTGCTGAAGTCGTCAAGCAATCCAACAACAGCCCCCTCAGTGGTCTCCTCTACCCCATCCTTCAGGTGCTGGATGAGCAGCACCTCGATTGCGATGTCCAGTTTGGAGGTGCGCTTCCTCAGCTATCACAATCTGCGCAGAGGCTAATTTGAGTAGGAGTTGACCAGCGCAAATTGTTCGCGGCATCCACCGAATGGCAGCCCAAGCTGGGTTACAGAAAGGTCAGCACAACATTGTCGTATGGCTCATGTTCTATGCTCACATACTCCTAGCGCGCACATCTGCTGAACCCCATGGTTCCTGGACTTACCGGTGGTAAGATGAGCTCGAGTGAAGAAGGTACTGTCGATTCTCCATACGCCTACGAGCAGCTTACTGAGTTTCGATAGACAGCAAGATTGATCTTCTCGAGGCCGCGGACACTGTCAAAAAGAAGATCCGCAAGGCCCAGGCTGCTCCCAAGGAAATTGAAAACAACGGTGTTCTGTCATTTGCAGAATTTGTCCTGCTTCCTGCTTCCGCCCTGAAGACTGGCCGCCCAGAATTTCGCGTCAGCCGCGAGAGAGACGGCCTGGAGCCTCTCGTCTACAACGACATCAAACAGATGCAGGAAGATTATAAGAACGATATTGTATGTACAAGGAACAAACTTTCGGCGCAAAGGTCATTTGGTCTGATGCTTACTTCTTTACAGTTGACACCACAATTACTCAAGCCCGCTGTGGCGGACGCTCTTGCTGAGCTTATGGCCCCTATCATCGCCGCTTTCGAGGCCTCGAAAGAATGGCAGGAGATCACATTGAAAGCATACCCCCCACCAGAAAAGAAGAAGAAGGAAAAGAAGCAAAAGGAAAAGGGAACCCGCTACCCCGGGGCCAAGCCTGGTGAGCCAACCGAGCTCCCTCTTCGGGAAGTCGGAATTCAGGAACCCTTAACGCAGTAGATTCAATAGAGCTAGATACCTTGAATGACATGATGCATATTTCTACTAAACTACTGCTGCAATCCGCAGATCCTCACCACCTTTCAGGTTGAGAACCGCATTCATTTTTCGTGGTCAGTATGACCCTACGCCATTGCTCGCAGGCGGGAAATAAATAATGTCATGCCCTAGGACATGCTACCAAAAATGTCGTGGCCTACTGCAGGTAGGTGCCTGTATGGGAATTGGTAAGAAGCTGCGTTGCTATCTATGCTATCATCTCAGTAGATATGGGGATGCTTAGGTCATCCCGGTCGCTAAAACCATGAGTGGATGGTAGCGGGAGCAATACGGAAGCAGTAGGGCATGACATTGACGAAGGGTGTCCGCGTCTTCAATGTCCCGCTCGGTTATCTTGTTGCCGTTGACGAGGTAATCGGGGTGTTTGGTGTATAGCCATTTGATGAACTGCAGTTCCCAAGAGCGACGGTCACGGTGCCACTTCGTCTGCTTCTCAGCAAATGAGCTCAGGGCGTCCTCAAGTTCTTTCAGGTGCAGTTCTAGGAGTTCAAGCGGAGCATCAAAGGCGGAGGAGGTGGTGCTGGGTGTAAGAGGAGCAAATCCATGTTGTCTTAAATGATATCCTCCCATTGCAGTGTGATACGCTGCTAAGCATGGTTTCTTAGGATTAGATAGAGTGTCTGAATCCATATCAAAATTATGCAGAGTGAAAGCCATGCATTAGAATGACCTCTCTTTTTGCTGGTCCTAGATGTAGGATCATACTCATGAACCTTAATAAATCTAGTCAGGCAGTGTGTATTATCTGGCCTCAGTGGGCCTAGCTTCATAAGTATTACTGCATGGATCTTACCCTGAGAGCCTTCTAGTAGGAGATTTACATCTGCTTTTAGCTAGTCATATATCTTAGAGTATCCAACTTTAAGAGTAAGACTAGGCTATATTCCATCATCTAGGATAATGAAACAATCTAGTATTTTTAAACTATAATCTTAGTACATGCTGATATAACAGGAAGAATGTAGGCGACATACCTCCCGGAAAAGTGGCCACTGAACCCTTTCAAGGTAATGCCAGGGTGAGGACTTAATGATTCGGGGCCGATGTACCCTTATAGCTCCATCCTGACTAGCCAATCATTAAACTAACTAAAGCTGCTTCCATGTATCCATGTTAGCATTTCGACGTGAAGAGTTTGAGTGAAAGAATTGTAACAATGGCTTTCATTGCCGGTCTTATTGTTGAACTTATCGTCTCTGTGGCGGGGATCAAAATAGACAAGAGACCGTGATATCAGTCGTCCCCCGTTGTTGGCAAAATTGAACCAGATCCCGTTCTTTTTTGGGTTGAAACGGGGGCGGAGGTAAACCTCCTGATAGGCATTAGAAGACAACACGCGGCCTTTCGTCATCGTAGCGCCCATGCTGCGGGTCATACCCGCCTTGATCAAGGGTATGGGGCATGGTTTCCATGCGGGCGTCTCGTCCGGCGTGTCGAAGTCTAGTTTTGATGGCAAGAGGCGTTCCACTAGGAAGAGATCTGGGAGGAAACGGACCAGGTTAACAGCGGGGGTGGCATCTTCCTTTTCTTCATCAGGATCTTCGTCATCGCTTGCAGGTTTTTTGTCGTCGTTTTTCAACCCTTGTTATCCGATGCCCGAGAGAACAGGAATTGGATTGTTGTATCGTGATATCGAGCGGTACGCAAAGATATCCAATTCCTTCTTGTCATTTACACGCTGCCTTAGTGAACTGGACAGTCCCTATTTCCTTCTCAAGCTGTACGCCTCTTGACGGCACCTAAAGCCAATATTTGCTGGCAGGGACGCCGTCTTCGTGTCGAGTATGCCATGAGAGCAGCTTGGGCTTGTGGTATCCTGGGTAGTGCATCGCTGAACGGGTCATTTGGGTCGTTGCGGTTCTTGTTCCTTCTCATGAAGTGGTAGCAGGACTCGGAGCCACAGGGCCACGACTGGAAGTAGCAGGGCTTGGAGCAACCGGCGAAGACACGACAACCGTGGGTTCTCTTACGCGGGGTTCAGCAAGCAACAGGAGGTTCAACAGGCTCTTCATCATCAACTTTGTCGTCATTGAGGGGTGCAACCAGGAGCACCCTTCAAGGGAGGACCATCCTCTGCGATGGCCAGGAGACCACCAGCTTAAAGAATAGTACTACTTCAGTCAGCAATGTAGACTCAATAATTGCGCGACAGTAACATACATGTCATCAGAACTATCCCAAGCCCCCTTCTTCCCAAGATGATATCAGCACCGTGCTGCCTTATTCCGCAGGCAGTCAGAGCAAGACGCGGAGAATAGGGCACGACCTGGCCACTCTAGCAAAACAACACACTGCCGAAAGGTGCCTGCTTTGCCCAAGCAAGACTCACATGCGTCAACAAGGACAACTCCTCGTTGATAGAGGATAGTTGCAGATTAGTGAACAGACGTTCTGACCAACTTGACTGATTCGGAACCATCTTTACCATATGCCCACTCTAGCTCCCGCACTGGGTCCAGCAACTGGATGCATGAGCTCTCTGTCTTAGTCAAGTCTTGGCATTCTGGTTCTCTCAGCCTTTGATAACGCTATTCAGACAATGCACCCCCTTCATGGGGAATATCACATCCATACAATACGTGTTCCTCGTCAACCTTTCCGCATCCTGCTCTTACTGGCCGTTGCGTCGCTTGATTGTCTTGGCTTTTTGGGATATGAGGACATCAGAGAGGCGGTAGGAGGCATCCTTGGCGTCGCATTTCAGGGATTTATGTCCTTTGCCTCGGCACAGAATACACAGGCCCCCCTCTTTGGTCAGGGGACGTTGTATCTTTTTGGCCTGGCCAATTTCCAGACTTTTTCCCATCCCTTTCACCGGGGTGGTGAAAATGATGACATAAGTGCCTGTGCCTCTTCCAGACTCAGACCGTAACTTTTCCCGGATTTCGTACGCCGGGATCGCGGACTCATTTGCGGCCTTGAACTTAGTAGTGATCGCCGCCTGCACTTCCACATCCCTTGCCGTTGGGCCTGCATCCAGTACGTAGACGTATGGTCCCGAGTTCCCTGGGTCACCGAACTTGGCGACCTGAACCGGGATCGTGCTGCCCTTGTACTTAAACGTGCACTTCTCAATCCTTTTGAGGTCCTTATCGCGGTTTGTGGGGTGTCGTAAATGATTGCGATAAAAGACGACGCTGATGTCACTATTCTGACACAGACTAAAGCCTCCATTGCAGAGTGTCTGTTTGGAGTGCTCTTTTTAAGAGCCACCCACAGAGCAGTTCCTTGGGAGGTCAATGCTGTTTTCTCGGTCTCTGACATCCTTGCGTTGAAAGAGGCCGTTGCTGCCGAACCTGGGGTCGTGAGGGGTTCCGAACTTGTCTTGCTCTTCTTTGGGGTCCTAGGGCCTAGCTCTGCGTCCTGGCCAATGGGCTGAATCCTCTGCTTCCCAGCTGGTCCCTCACCCGAGTTGCTAGCCTCGTCCTTGCTCTCGCTGTCGGTAGTACTAGGTGGATCTTGATCCAGAGGAGTCGTCAGATCAGGTCCGTCGATGTCCATGTGGCCAACACACTGCACAGCATCAATTGCACCGCGACGATCGGGGATGGATAACGACATGACGAGATATGTTCGCTCACTGAGAGGGAGGGCACTGTCAACACTGTCAACACTGTCAACACGGCGAGCAGCACGGGCGGCAGCAAGGGCACCCTCAGCCACAAGTGCTCCTGCTGCTGCAGCACCCACACCAGGCACTGGGAGCGGGTCAAGAAGACTTCCACTTTGAGTTTGAAGGAGCATTATTAACGGGTGCATTAAAAGCAACGTGTGTGAAAACCTCTTCGAAGACCCTGGATGCCGGAGGTCGACAGTCATCATTCGCATTGGCGGAATGTCATCACCAATCAGCGCGCCCTTGTCGTCGGAGCAGTCCACAGGGTCCCCCATGTCTCGACGCAGACACAGCATGCGCATGATTACTGGCAAGGCCCAGTACGCGTCTCGCGGGGCTTCACGCAACGCGCGGGGGGAATTATGGAGGTATTTATACCTATAGGACAGACGCTAATAGGAAACGCTCGGTTATCTGTTTATCAGAGAAGCAGAATCGCAGCGAAGCTTGTTCGCCTTCTCAGCCTTTCGTCGCATGCCCATCGTCGAGGATGTCAATTGAAACGGGCGACGAATTCCCTCTTGTTGTGGGATGATGAGACAACCTGCCTAGGAACTAATTCAGTCAAGGGCTTTTCCCTCACAGCTAACCCGAGATCAGTTCTATCGGCAGGCACACATCTAATCAGATGTATGAAGTACCAGACTGCTCTCTTTTCAATGCGTGCACCCGAGCCTGCAGCCGTCATTGATGCGCAGTAGACTGCCAGGAGAAACGGTCCATGACGGAGGACAGTTCTTGGGAAGCAAATGGTCGACAACAACGACATCAGAAAAGGAATGTCGTCTTTCTAGCACCTGAGCCATGTGACTCGAAGCATCCAAGAGCTCTCAGCCATAAAAATGCACACTCAACTGTTGCGGTAACTTTTCAATCGGTCGAACCTTTCGACGATTCCACTCCCTGTGGAACTTGGCCTCAGGAGAGGATGCCGCGGATCGGCTCTTTTTTTGGCGGGGAAACTCGGTGTCCAGCTGGGGTTCTGTTGCTTCGAACCCTGGGGCGAAGATGGTAGTGGAACAAGTGCGGAAAGTCTTAGGGCTGGCTGGATTCCTTAATGATTCCTTAGGATGGACAACTCTCAGGGCATGAGATCTGTTTTCCAGGACTACACCGGTCCTAAGCCCTGGGTCTTAGAAATGGCTTCCAGGACCTCCTCTGCCTTGCCGCTCCAAAGGTTCTCAATGAGTGTATAGAGCAGCTGCAAGGCCTCTCCCCTTCCTTGACGGTATTTCAGATTGTACCCCTGACTTCTGATTATAATTAGACGCTCTTCAAGCGGAATATAATCCCCAATAATGCTCTTCAAGTAATTTTGGGATGTTCGCCGAATCGGATCAGTTATCTGTTGAATTGGAGCGTCTGAAATTGAAGCTGTCGGAAGCTGTTCAGTCAAAGCAGTCAAGAGTACATTCAATTCCGTCCACACGTCCGTATTTCTTCAGCTGGCGGAATGACTTCACTCCCAGCTCGGGTCACACCCTGCGCTTCTTCAATCTCAGGGTGTCGGTCTTAGAAGGAGAGAGGTTGGTTTTAGCAAAGACTATCAGCAAGGGGGATAGCGGGGTTTATATGCCATGGCCCATGGCTTTTGCTGGTGAATGGCTTGGGCTTTTGGCGGTTGAAGTGAATGACTCAGTTGAGTTTCATGAAAGGAGCAGGTTAGTGATGATAGTAAGCAGACAATAAACCCCTTCACTCCAGTCACTGTTCACTGAAGCTGAAAGGATCTTTGCCTGGTATTCATTATTAAGTCTTAAGAATAGGTATTAGATTCACTTAGCCTTGATATCAATGGTCTATTGTAAGGTCTATGGCGAAAGTCGTTGAATCTGCCATTTGAACGACGAATCGTCGTCCAACTCCTTCACTCTCACATACCGGAAGCGATCATGCAACCGACTGCGTCGGCCTTGCCAAAACTCCACCGACTCAGGTACCAGTCGCACACCACCCCAGAATGGTGGAAGAGGGATCTTCTCTACCCCCGCAAACCGCGCCTCCATCTCCTGTACCCGCTGCTCAAGCAGAGCCCTCCCGTCATCGATGTCCGTCTCGTCAATGTCGGCCGGGATCTCAGGACATTTAGACGTGTACGTCGAGCCCTGACGCTGCGCCGCGGCCGCAACGCTTTTCCGCCGCCGGTCAATCAGTGTATCGGGCTCCGCCGACCAGAGCACCTTACTCTGCCAGCTCGCCCACGCACCGATCTGACTTCCCCGTTCTCGAGTATACCAATACAACTCGCTCTCCTCGCGGCTGAGTGGCTCCACCATCCCCTCAATACGAACTTGGCGCTCCAGCGCTGACCAGCAGAAGGTCAACGCAGCCCACCGATTGCCCCCCTGCAGGCCTTGGAGAAGACTCTCGTCCTCGCCGGGCCGGGGCATCGCACCAGGGAAATCACCGCCATCCGCATGCACACCAAACACCTGCCGCCCTTTGCCCTCTCGGCTGCCCCAGTTACTGTACACCACCCAGCCCCGCTCATCCAGTTCCTTGAGGTAGACAACGCGCGCGCTGACCCGCCCAGAAGGCAGCGATGCCGTGGCCAATGTACATGTTTCTGGAGCCGAGGACGGCGACAGCCGCGGGTCGCGGAACCAGGTGTGGAATTGATGCAGCGGGTTGGACGGATGCATCTGGGAGATTGTCAGGGGCGGGTTGCTCACGAATTGGTGTGCACGGGCCGGGTGAGAGACGATCTGGCTCTCGATCGTGGAGTCGGGGGTCGAGACATCTGAGCGAAGTTGCTCGGCGAGATGCGAGGGGACATTGGGGGCGGGTGAGGAGGGATCCTTGGTCTCGGTGGCTGAGACTTTGAGGTCGGGGGTTGCTTGGATGTCGCCGGGCGCGACTCGACGGGTGTTAGGAATAGCTCATTCCATTCTTTGAAGTAGGAGATGTCAGAAAACGTACAGATCAGCTTCTTCGGCCGTCTCGAGTCCATTGCGTGCTCGTCAGCTGTTGGATTCCCCGAACTCATACTGCGAAAGTACCACGTTTGGTTATGACTGCAACGGCTCCTTGCCAGAAGAATGCGTAGAGGACACTGAGCGCGTAAGCACACACGATGAGTAAGCATAGACCGTGTAGCTGCGTGAGCTTAGCGAGAGGTGATGGACTTTGAAGAGTGATAGCGAGGATTCTACGGAGTAAAAGTCGGGGAATTGCGAGTCATCAGCCATCATGCGGGGGTCGACAACGGAAATCTACGGCCGGGATTTATTGGGCTTAGGAGTAATCAACAACATGCAACAACGCGAGGGACACTTTCCGAGTCGGCTGATCAATGTCGACTGATCGATCAATCGCGATCGCATAATTGACCAAAGATTCTCCAAATGCGTTCAGCCGCTGGGGAATTCGAATCGTACAAATCGCAGCCCGATGATGTCATCATCACCAGATCTAAGATTGGGCACGGCGAGGTATCTACAATATGTATGCTGCGATTTTGATTCGTATTTCGTGTGAATTCTAACCTGGTTGTCTTTTGAACAGCGGGTAGATGCTCAGGATAAGGAGTAGAGAGTGGTCTATCAAGACAACGGAAATATGGAAAAAGAAGAAGAAAAAAAATCAGAACCAATGTGGTATGGTATACACGCAACATAATGAATCCCAGTTTTGACCAACGCCTCGCCACTCGCTGAATACATATCACAGTGTAAACGATTCTTGAAACAAAGTAATCATGTATCAGAAAAAATTGATGTTGCCTTCCCGAATGCCTGTGCGAAGGCCATCGGGCTGGAAATAGCCAGAAGACAGGGAATCCAGCCCTGGCAACTTAGGCGCGATACATTAGAACAAGTACTTTTGATTTTGTCAAACGAAGGTTCCAAGCTGGTTGAAACGAAGAAGGGAAGGCAACATCATCGGATGAAGACCCTGTTTAGAGAGCAGCAACTGGTGCACCACCTCCAACCAGGTCCAGAATCTTGCTGGCAACAGCAGTAGGATAGCCACGAGACAGCATCTCCTGGACAACACGAGAAGCTCCCTCGCGGTCTTCAGATGCCAAAAATGCACGAGTCATGGCCTCATAGGTGCTGGGCTCCCGTTTGTCTAAGCCAACGCTGTCATAGACCACCTTGGCCTTGCCGACGTTGCCCTCAGCGGCCCACCCGTGAATAAGAGTGTTAGCAATGTAGGCAGTCATCTCCACACGGCGATCGGCCATATCCTTGACTATGGCTTCAGTCCGAGCAACCTGATGATTGGCCACCATGGCCTCCAGCAGAGCCTGGTAGAGGCATGGCTGTAGGCGCACCTTGCGGTTTGATACAACGGACTGAAAAATGTCCAGGGCAGCATCAATATCGTGCATCACGCATCCCTTGGCGTGGATGAGGGATGCATAGTGTACGGCTTCGGGCTGCTGTCCGGAGATCTTGATAGTTTCCAGCACCTTCTCAGCAGCAGTCATGTCCACGGGCTCCAGGGACGCATAGGCGTCAATGAGTAGTTTGTACGTGTGCATGGTGGGCTGGATGTTGCGACTTTGCATGCGCTGGTAGTAGGCCAGCACCTTGCTGCGGTCGCGCTTGGTATTGAGGAAGTACTGGATCATAGAGTTGTAAGGAGCGGGTCGCGGCTTGTAGTTGGGCATCGACTCCATCTCCTCGAACATCTCCTCGGCAAACCGCTCATCACTGACACGGCAGAGAGCATTGACGATCGTTCCGTACGTGACACTGGTTGGGCGGACGCCGTTGGCCCGCATCTCGGCGAAATACAGAAGGCAGTCGTCGATCCGGCGGGCCTTACCAAGTTTGCCAATAAGTGCATTATACAGAAACGACGTCGGCTCAACCCCTTCGGCGACAGCACGATGGAAGATCTTCAGAGCCTCGGTGGCTTCATCAAAGGTCTTGGTGGATTCCTTGAGGGTAGTGATGTAGAGGCCAAATGTATTCGCCGACGGTGCCGAACCCAGCTCCAGGAGCTCGCTGTGGTACTTGGCAGCAAGGCTGCGGTCTCCGAGAGTCAAACAGGAGGCAACCATGGCATCGAGGATGGAAATCCAGCCATACTTGACGGCATGATACTGAGGCAGCAGAGGAACATCACGACGGGCCATGCTTAGGATCTCCTGCACCAGGTCGGCACGGTTGACCTTCGTAGCCGCATTGATGAGCTTGGCGTAGGTGATATAGCGAGGATGGCGACCAATGCGACGCATGTTCCGAAGTCGAGTCAACGCCTCATTGAGATGCGACTCTGCGCGACCGCTAGTACTCTCTAACTCCTCGGCAATAATGGAAGACCCACGGAAGTCGGTAGCATAAGCATACGGATCGAAAGAGTCATCGCTAGACACGAGGGTCATAGACGACACTTCCGAAACAGGAGAGTGACGGCCGGAAAGGAAGGACGATGGGGAGGAGGTCATGCTAAGATGGTCCTGCCATCTCTTCACCATATCAGGTCGGCTGTTGAACAGCTTGGCGACAGCTTGATCGACCAGGCCAGTAGTCTGAGGATCCAATGGGAGTCTCGTGGCCAGAGCGATGTCAAGCATGTGGGCGAAGCGGATGGGATGAGCAACATCAAAGGCCATGGAGTTGTTGTTGAGAAGCATGCCAGCTTGAACCTGGAGGGCGAGCGTTAGGTCCCGAGCAGCAAGCTGAGAGATACCCATGGGTCCAAGGCTGGCAACAGCATGCTCAGAGAGGGGAGAGATGAGACCACCATTCTCAGTCATGGACCAGATGAGGTTCATGGCAGCCTGGGGGGAGAGGACAGCCGCAGTCTGCATGAGGACACGGCCGACAAGGTGAAGGCTTTCATTAATTTGTTCACGGATGGATTTCAGTAAAACGTTGTTGTTGGCAGAGGAGTTGCGAATCCGGGCGAACATATTGCGGGCTTCAAGAAGGGCTTCGTCGACCTGACCACTCTTTACCAAGGCGACCGTGTACATAGCCGTCGGCTGGACCATATCCGAAGTTGCGTGACCCGCGGTGCTTAGCATCAGCCACAGGGGTCGAGCCGCTGACACATTGCCTTGCCGCACATGCAACGCCAGCATCGCAATGGCGGGGCCCTGACGCAAAGTCGTGTCTGAGGGGAGACACTCGTACGCTTCGGAGGCGGTCTTGAGATCACCGGCATCCGCCGCAGTGACGCAAATGCGGGCCATGGCATGATCCAAAGCACCACCGCGCAGCTGCTCCTTGGCCTGCTCGAATGCCTTTGCATGTTCACCTGACTTGAGAGAGTACTGCACGAGGCCATCCTGAACAATTACGGATTCGACAGCTTCCTGGCGAACTTCACGGTTTTCAGCCACTTCATCGAACGAAGCACGGATTCGCTCAAGGAATCGCAAGGCATTTTCTTCCTTCCCAACGGAGAGATAAGCCCTGACCACAGCAGCGTACACCTGACCGTCCAAACGCTGAACAATGCTGAACGTGCCATTATCATCCGAAATTGCGAGATCTTTGTATTCGTTATAGCACTCAACGGCACTTGTCAGATCTCCAGTAGACGCAAAGGCATCGATCATTGATGGAAAGATAGACGCATGTGGCGTCACCTTATGCGACTCCATGTGGGCGTAGATACGGATCATATCCTCAACTTGGCCTTCTTTCGCACATGCTGTGATAAGATAGCGATACATATCGAGAGAGAAGACAAGATCTGCGTGACGAGCAGTTGCAGTGTTGAATAGTTTGACAGCAATAGCGAGAGAGTGATCCTCGGCGAGCAAATCGCGCTCCAACTGACTGGAGTGCAGCATAAACTTGCCAGGCTCTTCCATGCCTCCATAGCGAAGTCGTTCCTGCTCCAATGACTCCTTGACCTTGATTGTCTCATGAGAGCGGGTAACAAAAAGCTCGACCAGTGTGCGATAGGTGTCTTCGTCGGGAATTACCCTACGACGAAGCATGTCTGAGTAGACATCGAGTGCTTTGGGGATGGCATGAGACACGTCGGTGTGAAGGCGGACGGCAGATTCCAACAAGGCATTGTAAGCACCAACGGTCGGAGTGAGGCCATCTCTGAGCAGCGACTCGAAAGCGGTAGGGATCTCAGCGTACAATTTGCCCGAGGCTAATTGAACAATCTGGTCCGAAACAATTCGAGACTGCTCAGCAGTCGCATCGGAGACGGCGGCAACCTCCGGCGGTAGATCAGGAAATGCCTCAGTACCCTCATCCTTTCCTTCCGATGCCTCCTCAGCCTGTGCCTGTTCCTCCTGGATCTGGATTTCCCGTGCTACGGCCTCCTCGACTTGAGCGCTGATTTCGGCATTGGCTGAGGCCTTGGTGACGCGTGGCGAGTCGCGCAGACCGGGGTGAGAGTCCGTAGCCTTCTCCTCCGCCTTCAACTTTGCTGCTTCTTCATCCCCGGTCGGCTTCCAGCCAATCCGTCTCTTGAATTGAAACTGTTTCCAGTCACTGTCATCGCCAGTCTGCTGAGCGTGCTGCCACGCCGCGTAGTATGCCGCTAACCCAAAGTCTCCGGACCCAGAACCACCCTGGCTGGCCTTGGCACCAGCACCCGACGAACTTGATGGCTGGAAGACATTTTGTAATTGACTCGTCCGAGTGAATTTGGCGGGCTGACTGGCAAGTTGATTGAAGGTTGTCGACGACGCGTACGAAGACTGCGACGCCGCAACTACCGACTGAGCATAGCCATGAGTGAAGGCTTTGGTGAAACTCTGACGCGCGAGGTGAGTGAACGGCTTGAACACCATTTATCTTGCGGGAGACCTCTTCAGAGGGAAGAGGCGATGCTGTACAGGGATTAGTCACACTCAGTCAATTATTTTCCCGCCGGGTACCGAATCAAATCATGCATACCTTGCAATCAAAATAGTAGAAATGATGCAGGTTCATTTGACGACTTGAGGCCGCCAAAAGAACGCGCGAATTAAAGGTGAGAGGGACCTCAAATGGCAAGGAGAAGAACTGGACAACTTATGGTGAAAAATGTGAAAGCCTGATCCCCAGAGGAGTTGGATCGATATTTGAGAAGAGACGAAAATGATCTGTATCAAGGACTAATCCACAAAGGGGTTAGTGCAGATCCAGGTGGACTAAACTCTTTGGGGCACAATGCTCTTTATGGGGCAAAGAGTCCAGTGCTCAGTGTCCACTGTCCACAAGTCCACAAAGGATTCCACAAGCCTTAGGATCTATTAACGGCAGGGAATTGAAGAGGAAGATTGCCTGGCTCGAATAATATGAAAGAATGTGGTGAGGGAGATTGGGAGAGAAAATCGATGATGACACCTGGCAGATTGCGTCCTGATATCAGATCCTGGAAAAAACTAAGGGGAAAATGCACGTAGGATCACAGTAAACGTCAGCGGAGGAAGCCTTCGAGAAACTATCCAAAATCATTGCCTAAGGTTTGCACTTTTTTGCACTTTTCTACGATGAGATGATCAGGTGGTCGTACTTGTCCCCGGGTCAAGGGACACATTGTCCAATCGAAGAGGCAAGAGAGTCAATTCCCACTGGGGCTGTAGGGAAAAGCAGGAGGGATTTTTCTCCTGTCCCTGATCTTTGGTGGATTGCGGGACCTGTCTGGCTGTTTTGAGTCTTTGACAGGGGCGCAGCAACCGTGAGTCACCCGTTGTTCCGGCTTATTTTCTTGACGTCGCTTGGTGTCTCCGTACGGAGTTTGGCCCATTTACCCCGACTGGGCCGATCCAACAGGGATGCCGGACGTCCGATAAGCCGAATCCCCGATTTATATCCGGTGCTGGCCTGAGGCAGTCAGTCAGTGGTTGAAAGCTGTTCACAACGACTGTTCATCACTGTCAGTGTCTACGTATCCATGATACTCTTCTGTTCTGCAACCTTGACAAACACAGGAGATTCGAGAGTTCGAGTGTGCTTGGGAACGACTGACACCCGGTGTTTCACTGCAGTACGATGCATGATACTGCCACATGCTTGCCACAGTGCTTTTCGATGGCATCGCTTGTTTGGGCTACTTATGTTGATTCCAATCTTGCATGAATTTCCTTTTCCATCCAGGAGCCTAGCATATATTTCCACATATGCTGCAACTTGCACGGCGGATTGATGCTCAATCGTATGATGTGCCTGACAGATGAGGCAGAGCCCGTTGTCCATTAACGGTCCAACCGAGGACAGACGTCATACTTAGTCTTGATATCAATTTCCACGCCGTTCTAATACTCATGCTCGTTCCATATGGCAGAGTCTGAGCTTGTGAAAATAGCGAGTTCAGACAGAGGCGTGGCTGTCTCTCAAGCGAGCAATGTAGCATAACACCAGACGCAAGACAACAGCATACTGCTTGCCAGTGACTGGCCAGAATGGGTTGCGACCAGAAAGAGGATGGAAATATTCAGCTCTTTATCCATGTGAAACTGCTAGTCTAGAGAGTGCTTAGACATCTTGTCGAAGACTCGAAATGTAGCTACATAACGACCAAGATCATGTGAGTTGAGAGATACTAGTCCCAATTAGGCATGCAATGCGAAGGGGATCCCAAACTTGAAGTCTTCATGGAGGTACATCTGGTTATCACGGACCGACAGTATTTCCGGTAATGGAAAAGCGCTTGTTGGGGAAGTCTAACCAAGAACGATTTCGTGATGGTCGATCTACACGATATCACATCGTTAACGCATAAGGGCCTCATAAGGAGCCCTGAAAACCCCGCAATTTGCAATGCAATGATGGTGAGACCGAGACATGATCACATTTTACAACTATCATCCACAAGAGAAAGTATATCTACTGATCGTGTCAAGAGCAGAAACATTTCGAACATGGAGATCCATCAAACAACTTGTGTCTAGAGGGCCGAGGTCTCTTAGTGCGGGGAAGAGCTCCCCAATGAACGCTAAGGACAAGCCAAAATTGACATCATGCGCCTGTCGCGTGTGGTTCGGCAAGATTCCAGTGATCCCAAAAAGCCAAAGGTTGCGAGCTCCAGCCCCTGTTCGTTGAGATGCGAGGATCTACACAAGCGTCACTAGTAGAGCCACTGTGCTGGTTTCTTATATCGGGGTCCCCCAGACCTCCACATGAATAGATCTACTAATTCACATGCCGAGGGCATCCACATTGATCTTCTGGACTTCAGGCCATGGCGCCACAGGAGTTGAACATAAAATAGAGGCCATTCCCCGGCCAACCCCCTTGTTGGATGAAGTACCACCTACAAGCAGACAATAGAGAGGCCACGAGCGAGAGGCCAACATGGCAACCGCAACGCGCAATCCTAACGACTCGATGAAGTCCTCATGGCGCACTCATAAGGACCAGTGGACTGTGTTCCATTGGTTCTATGAGGTGCTTGGCATACATCCTACTGCCCTTGACCAAGACGTTCCGGTACACACCAAAGATGAAAAGGTGCCTTATATGACAGAATGGCAAACTCACCGCTGGGTCCTCGCTCACGCCCTAATACCGTTCACCATTCACTGGGCCTTTGTTACCTACACAGGCCGCAACATAACCCCGATCGCCGCCTTCATTCTCTACAGCGCGGCGTTCAAGGCGAATGCCATTCATGAGTTGCACATCCTCCGCCGCCTCGGCCACAGACTCGGGTTTCTCGACGGCGACAAGCATGAAAGAGACGGAGTACCTGATGTCGGTGTCGCAAAAGTCGTTCACTCGCTTGTCTCGACATCCACATTCCGTCCGATGTTCACAGTCTTCCTGAGCTATCGGACCGCCCTACCACCCTCTTCGATTAACTGGGTCTGGCTACCGCTCGAGATTGGTCTTTACGGCATCGTTCTGGACTTTTGGTTCTACTGGTACCACCGGCTCATGCATGATGTCGGCAGCCTCTGGAAATACCACCGCACGCATCACCTCACCAAGCACCCGAATCCGCTTCTGACGCTTTATGCGGATAGTGAGCAGGAGTTCTTCGACATTGCCGGCATTCCTTTGATGACCTTTTTCAGCCTCAAGCTCATGGGCTTCCCTATGGGCTTCTATGAGTGGTGGTTTTGCCACCAGTATGTCGTCTTTGCAGAACTTGCCGGGCACAGCGGACTTCGCCTTCACACATTTCCACCATCGACGCTGACTTGGTTTTTGAGGCTCTTCAATGCTGAGTTGGTCATTGAGGATCACGATCTCCACCACCGCCAGGGCTGGAAGAAGAGTCATAACTATGGCAAACAGACACGCCTCTGGGACCGCATTTTTGGCACGTGCCATGAGCGGATCGAAAGCGCACCAGAGAATGTCGACTACAACAACAAGATTTCGATGCCGCTGTGGTGAGCGTTGGACTCACGGAGGGCACTTCCTTCTCTCTATGAACTCAAGACTTTGTTTTCTCGTTGGACAGCATCTGGTTTATGCTTAGCACCTTCTGTAGATCCATTATTATACAAAGGAAGGAGGCGTCGGGTGGTTAAATGCTTGGAAACCGGCGTCGCCCTGCAGGGGACTAAACTGTCGACGCGTCTTTGACGTTCTAGACTTTCTGTTTATGACGTTAACGCATGTAATGAATAATAATCCTTCTGACCTATGCATATCACTTGATCGAATACATGTCCGTAACATCAGCCACAACTAGCCACATCTCGAACTAGCCACATCCAATTATGGAAGCAGCAAAACATTGAATAACGCCAGGCAGAGATGAGAATGACGAATATCTCAAAAGCATATTCTGTTCATACTAACCCTCAGGAACAGGTCATATACTTCAGTGTCGTGTCTAATTTCACTAACTTGTCCTGTGATCGTTGTTGAAATTATTTGCTTTATCTGGCCCCCGAAGCAGCCAGGCGGGGCTTACTGAGATCTGCCCCTCACAATTTGGAGCGCTTCATTGAATTGTCAAGTCATTGTTTGATCACACACTGCAAAAAGCTTCGTATCAGACAGGTATGCCCAATTCGATATTCTGGCTCGTATATGTGTGCTGGAAACAATCGGCTTGCTTACAGAAATGCTGACGCCGCGTTCCCTCAGCTCCCAGTGATCCCTTGATCCCTAACCGCCGACTTCAACACCTTGATTTAACTACCTCCTTAATTCTCCAACTGTGACATCGAATTCCTGGCTTCCTCCATGTCGTCTCTTCCATCTGCGATAACGGCCTTGTCCGCTCCGGGCAAGGTCCTCCTCACTGGGGGTTATCTGGTCCTGGACCGCAGCTACACTGGGACTGTATTCGCCCTCGATGCCAGAATCCATGTCATTGTCCAACAATTGAGAAGGAACCATCGGCAGGAGCCCACGTCGGGTTCCGCTCAGGGCCAGTCAGACGCAACTCAGGCAGATGGCAATGTTCATGGAGCCAAGGATGAAGCAGACACTATTGTCGTACACTCCCCACAGTTCGTGGATGCGGTATGGGAGTATAGCATACAAAGATGCGATAACGGTGGAGGGGTCCAAGTGAAACAGAGAAATGACGGGTGGGCAATAATATTGTAGTACCAGCAAGTGCTCAGAGGCTGATCCATTCCAGGCCACGCAACCCATTTGTCGAGACCTCTTTGAACTACGCGTTGACTTACATCAGCTATGTGGCGGACTCGAAAGATTTCGGTTCACTATCGATTACTATTCTCGCCGACAACGATTACTACTCCGAGACGGCCTTCTCCAAAGCTTCGGGGCTCCAGTCGTCGAGCAGATTCGTGAATTTCGGTGTTCGCCTCCAGGAGGCACACAAGACGGGTTTGGGCTCTTCAGCGGCCTTGGTCACTGCCTTGGTGTCTTCTCTCGTCATCCACCGTACTATGCAGCCCGACGACGTCGGCCCAGGCCGCGACAAACTTCACAATCTGGCCCAGGCGGCCCACTGTGCTGCGCAGGGGAAAGTCGGCTCCGGCTTCGATGTTGCAGCTGCCATTTACGGCTCATGTCTCTACAGACGCTTCTCCCCCTCGATCCTCGAATCAATTGGCGACGTTGGTTCTCCTGACTTTGAAGAGCGGTTGTTTTCGATCGTGGAAGATGCCGATCCTAAGCATCCTTGGGACACCGAATGTCTGGATTTTGGCATGAAGCTTCCCCGGGGAATGCAAATGGTCTTGTGTGACGTTGAGTGTGGCTCGCAGACTCCTTCCATGGTCAAGAAGGTTTTGGAGTGGAGAAAACAGAATCAGAAGGATGCCGATATGCTCTGGGCTGCTCTCCAATCGAACAACGAAAGACTTCGCCTAGAACTCAGACGCTTGGCACAGAGCCCGGACGAGCATAGCCTCAGTGACTTTGAAAATGTCCGCACCTACATTCAGCGCTCACGAAACCATATCCGTACCATGACTCAAAAGTCCGATGTCCCAATCGAGCCACTCGTCCAAACAGAACTACTTGATGCCTTGTCTGAGCTTGAAGGTGTCATTGGCGGTGTGGTTCCAGGAGCAGGTGGCTACGACGCCATTGCGCTGCTCATTCAAGACAATCCGGAAGTGATCGACAGATTAAATGCCTTCTTTGAGACATGGGAGAGCAAAGTGGAGGATGATTTTGGTGGCAAGATTGGGAAAGTCAGACTTCTCGGCGTCCGCCATGGATCGGAGGGAGTAAAGAACGAGATGCTCGACCAATACGGTGGCTGGCTGTAGGGTTGGGGGTTCAACAACACGTGCAGCAGCCGCGAAGCAGCTCATTTACTCAACCACTGCGTGCTTTGGCTCGTCTATTCAGTCTGAGAGAAACGCAGTGTTATTCCCACTTGTTGAGATCATGGCTGATGTACGCAATCTAAGCCGCAAGCCCTCTGCATCCCGCCTTGAAAAATGACTCCAAGATCGGCTTTATGCGTTTGATTACTCCTTTCTCACTTTTAACGTTAATGATGGATGATGATGTTATGACCAATAACATAGCATGAGCGTGATCACGATAGTATTACACAAGCATCGGCAAAGATTTCAATCCAATATCTCATATCATTTCCTGGGCATCCTGATAATAGGACTCAATTGGCAGGCCATGTCAGAAGAGCGAGAGCGGCACAGTTAGCAGTCTGAGACCCATAAGGTATCTTGACGGGAAAGCGCAGTGCTTTGTATAGTCTATACTCTTGTGTAGTAGCAGCAAACTGCATGGTTTACAGAAAGCCAACATGGAGATCTCAACGGCAAGGAATTCTTATCACTACTGACTCCCTATTCTGACAGGAGCAGGATATCATCCCGCAACCGAGTCCTTCATTCTCAGCACTGATATGAGCTGTTTAATATATGCTCAACATGCTGTCAGTACGCCTCAAGGGCCACCCCAAAGTGACAGAACGCCGAATTCATCGTCTATAAATCATTAATCATGTCATTCAAAGAGCAAAGACCAGACCAGACCAGACCAGACCAGCCAGTTCATAGCTGAGTAGGTTGAAAAGACGCAAATTCCGCCGTCGCCGCCGGATCCGCCTCCAAAACCCTCTCCTCAACCTTCTCATTGTCATCCAGAATCCCATATTCCGCCGCCTTGGCCTCGATCTCCTCATCCGAAAGCCGCGGCAGTTCCTTCGCAGCACGCACGTAGCTGATGTTCTCCACATGGCCCTTGGCGAAAATCAGATCGATTTCTTCGAGACTCCGGCCCGCGGTCTCGGGGTAGAAGATCCAGATTACGGGGATGAAGATGGCGTTCCAGGCCGCGAAGAAGAGGTACGTGCCCCAGCCGATGTGCTCGATCATCACGGGGGTGATCATGACGACGGTGAAGTTGAAGAGCCAGTTGTTGCAGGTTGAGATGGCGTTTGCCTTTGCGCGGGTTTTGAGGGGGGAGAGTTCGGCTGGGTAGAGCCAAGGGAGGGGGAGCCAGGTCGCGCCGAAGAAACTTGATGTGGAATCAGTAAAAATTTCGGAACTTTTAGGTTGGGAAAGGAGCTGGAGGGGGGGGTTGGTGGCATACCACATGTACAGGAAGAGACCGAAGACTGCACCCTTGGCTGTCTGCGAGTCGCCTGGGATCAGGCACGCGAAGACGATGATCATCGCTGCGCACTGGCCGAAACTTCCTCCGAGGAAGAGCTTGCGCCGGCCGATCTTTTCGATGAAGAACCAGGAGAATGTTGCGAAGATTGCGTAGCAGATCATGTTGACGCCGCCGATGAGCAGAGCGAAATCGTGTGATTGGCCGATTGAGTCTTCCAGGAGGACCGGCAGGTAGTAGATGACTGCATTACAGCCGGAGATCTGCTGGAAAACTTGCGAGGACGAGCCAACAATCATCCGGCGGAAGTGCTGCGATGGTCCTCCGGTGAAGAGGTCTCTGAATCTGGCCTTCTCGGCACCGGAACTGGGCCGCTTGTCAGCTATGAAAAATGCGGAGTGCGAAGAAGGGGGCGTACGCTCGGACCGAGTCCAGAATCAAATTCTTCTCCATCTGCGTATGACGATGACTGATCTCTGTACCTGCCAGCGCGGCCAGGACCTTCTCACCGTCCGCGATACGATCATGCGCAATCAAGTAGCGTGGCGACTCAGGGAGATACAGCATGCCCACGATGATCACGATGCCAAAAACAATCTGAAAGGCGATCGGGAAACGCCAGACCAGGTCCGGTGGCCCGTAGTGTGCGCCAAAGTCGATCCAGTAGGCGATCATGGTTCCAATAGCAATAATGCCGCCCTCGATGCAGATCAGCAGACCTCGATTGTGCGTCTTAGAGCATTCGGCCTGATACGTCGGGATGGTCGACGTATTCATTCCGTTGCCGATTCCCGTGATGACACGACCGAAGATAAACTGGAGCAGGGGAAGTGAGCCCGGGAACGACGTGACTTGGATGATGACTCCAACGATCATCACCGATGCGCCGTAGATGACCATTTTGCGGCGCCCGAGGATTTCGCCGAAGATCAAGGCGAAGATAGCGCCGAAGAGACAACCTATCAGCGGTGAACTGGGTTAGGTTCCGCGGTACATAGTGTCACAGACCAGTACTGACCGACTTCATAAACAGCTGTCACGGTCGCTTGCATGGTGTTGTCGTCTTTGGTTGCTGTAAAGACATTGTTAAACGCCGGGTCGGAGATGATGCCAGACATCACACCCTCTGCGATTGTCTCTGTCAGCATGGGCCAGTCAGCCAGCCTGCGTTACTTACGATCATATCCAAACAACAAGAACCCCATAGTCGCAATGGTTGATACAGTCCAGGACAGTTTCTGCCCGGACATACCAGCAAACGTGGGCGGCGCCATGGTGACAAATCGTTGGTCATTCGACTCAGGGATAGTGTAATTGAATTCAAACAAACAGTGAGTGCCTGCGCGAGGCAGACCCATAGAAATAGTCACATCTGGGCATGAACTATGAAGTCAGAGTGGACATTGTTCGCTTAGTCAAGGTGAGTAAGTCAACTCCATAGTGTTCTATACCGAGTTACCTCATGCGGTAATTGAAGAAAAGTAAGGTTACAGGTTTACCCAAGATCTGCATGCATTCTTTACCCATGGTTGTGGATCTGTGTCTTCAATTATTGGTCAATTCTTTCATTCTCTTTGTGACTTTTTTCCCCTCCTCTGTTGATCTCATCTTTGGCACACTTGCCGGTCATAAAATATCAGCTTGTGAGTGCAGGAGAGCTGAAGCAAATCATGACCCCTCGCATACTCTATCTAGCTCAAATGCTTCTGCTCAGCGTCCTCGAAGTGAGGCTGAGCAGAATGAGTCTTCAGTGCAACGGCAGTTCGGAGGTATCTCTCATGATGTATTAATGATGTCTTTTCCGAGGATTGGCACCTAATCTCCAGATAAGGAGGAGGTGTGTTTGGTTGAGATGGAGAAGTAGAGGAGAAAATGATGTAATTGCTACCCACCGCACTGAGCCCTAAGTAAGGTACCCACAACCGCGGAAATGTCGATGAACCATGATCTTCGAGCTTGGTTAGCGAAAACTCAACTCATGATAAGCTCATCCTGTTCTTGGTACTGGAGGGCGTGAAAGTCATTAATTCGTTCATTAGACTGGCCTATTGATCAGACGTCTGAGGCATACATGAGGCTAAACTGAACCAGCTACCAACCACAAGTCCTCCGTAGGCAGAGTGGATAGTTGAGAGATATGGAAGGAATCTGAGATGGAAAGGAAATTCGTTAGTCTCCGAAGTTGAGAATGTACAACGCTTCAGGCAGATGCTCGCATTTTATCATGGGGAGGATCAATATCATGCTTGCCGAAATACTCACGGGAGAATGCGCACAACTTGACCCCTTGTCCAGCAGGGAACAGGTCGCTCAGAGCCCGCTGCAGAATCATACAAAAGATGGCATTCCGATTCGAGTACCACAAAAATTACAGAAGCGACAAGACTTGAGCGCGGCGAGTGGAGCAAAATGCAAGTCAGTGCATATTAACCATCGTGATCAATAGTCGACACTGGGGCATCCCCGGAAAGCGATGAGTAATCCGGCAAAAGCTCCTCAAAATAAGCCGGCAATGCTGCGTTTCCTGCATGCGCATAGCAGGACCGAAGTGCCAATGGGACCGGATGTGTAAAGGATTTCGGTGTGGGGTTGTTGTCGATGAAAACATACACCCAGAACTGTATTTGGATAGTCAGATTGAAGGCTGCTCATACCCGGATTGTTGCGACGAAAGGAACAGTTTATGATTATGGAATAAAAAGCAGTGAAGTCACGAAGGTGAAGCAGGATGTGGGAAGCGCAGCTTGGATCAGGTCAGTCTTACCTCCAAGAAGTGTTTTACTTCCACGTTCTCAAGTTTGGCATCAAAATGCATAAACTTGAAGTCTGGAGCACAGCTGTGCGACTTGCACTTCGGCATTTGAAGATTGATATCGAGGTGAATCGTATGAGAGGAAGGAATGGTCTCGCGGTCGGGAGTGTTACAGTTGTTAGGAGACATAGGGGATCTTGTCGATTTTGCTTCAAAGGTGTTGAGCTCCTCTTCTTGGACTTCACCTTCCGGTTGTTGGTGCACCTCCGGTCCGAGGTCTTCCCCCCGCGTCTCATGTAAGAGATACTTCTTCCGGCGAGCCTTGCCGGCCCGCGTCCCATCCGGCATATAATTGATGACGTCCTCAGCGAGAAAGACGCGAAGGTTGTGGAACTTCGTATCGTTGTATCCTTTGTACTTGAAGGAAACGGGAAGGAGATCCTCTAAAGCGATGCCTTTCCTTGCGAGAGAAATATCGAAATTCATAACGCCGGGAAGAGGTACCGGCCGACTGATGGCCTCGGAGTCTTCAACGTAGGCATCGGCCGGGCAGCGGACAGCCTCAATCTCCTTCTGCTGATAGAACTTTCGTTGCATGGACTTACACTTCACGCTGGCTTTGAGATGGTAGCGAACTACCGCTCCCTCGACGAATGTAGACTCGGGCAAGTTGGAACGCAGAATCATCTCAAAATCATAACAGTAGCTTCCAGGTAAAAAGCATTTGGACTTGACATCCGGGCCGATTTTCCGGGAATGTAGGTGGAACTTGTCGACCATTTGGCGAAGCTTCTTGAACCTCTTCTGCGGCACTTCAACTTCCTTGGCATCTGTGACGAGTTTTTCTGGCTCATTCGCGAGAAACTGAACCTGGCTCTTTGACTCGTTCTTTGACAATAGTGTCAGGGGACATTTGACAATGCTTCTCATTTGGCATTTCCCTGTAACAAGAGTCGATGTTAGTCAGCACAGCCAACATATTATATGAGGGTGTGGCTAATGTCAGTTCTTACCATTGGGCCATTCTCGGGTTGAGAAACCGTCAAGAGTGACGATGACCTGTTCCACTTGTAGCCGACGCTTCACAATCAACGTGCAGCGCCCCCGAAGCACAACAGGCCTGTTGCCTGTGGCTTCGGGTAGGAAAAAGGCCGGCTCAGTCAGTTCCAATACAATGCTAAGTTTCTTCCTCTCGTCCCGCTCGCGAAGTATTTCAGTTGCGATAGTAGGAACGTCTTGGTACAAGAGCAAACTAAGTTTCCACTGCATCTAGCCGTTGGGGACGTAGAGGAACACAGTGAGCTTGTTCGTGATGTGAGCTCTTGAAAATCCTTCAAGACATGGTCCTCAAAGTGTTAAATTGGTGATAGTAAGTCTCTAGAGCTCATGACCAATGTCAGTGTTCCTTTGCCTAATCAATCTCCGATTGAGTGTAAAAGTATTACATCGAATATCAGTTGAGAATCGTTGAGCTTACCCTGAATCGTCCACGAACTTGACATGTATGGTCAGTTCGGAGAGCTTATTTGGGGCGATCGATTGGCAGACTCGTCGGAATGTTGCTTTGCAGTACCGAGGAGCGCGCAGAAAGAGAAGGGGTTTGTTATGCCACTACTGAGAAACTGAAAGGAGAAAAGGGAAGATCATTTGTGTGCAGGTGACATCGCATCGTTTGATTTGATAATCGCAAATCATGAGATACTGTATGTATAAACAAATAAAAACTCGCTTTTGTTCCTGGATAAGTGATGTCACTATCAGATGTATAGCCAATGAACTCATGTGAACTATCCATCCTCCTTTGCCTTGAGTAGACCTATCTAGTATATCTTATAAAGGAAGAAAGACTGTACTATTGCATATGACTATAGGGAAGTTGTAGAAGAAATCATGATCACAAGAGGCCGTAGTGATAAGGGTTAGCTCTCCCCAGGTGCGGCAATGCCGGCAAGCTGCCGAATTGTGGGGTGCTTAACGCTAGACGCTCGGACCACTATGGTATCCAGACTGTTGGGGATTCCAAGAGCTCTTATCTTTATAGCTCCCTTGTCCTTGTAATCCAGGAGGTGGACCTTGATAAAGTGATTCAAGTCATAGAACTTTGGCCAGCTTTGATGAACCACATTGTCCAGGAGCTTCTCTGAATTTAGGAGGAAAACTTTTCGCAGCCTTCGTTGGTTAGCTGCATCTAGGATCGGGAAGTGCAACTTTTGCTTGAGCCTCCCGCATTCGCTGCAAGATCTCTTCTGCTTTAAGTCCTAGTCTTCATAACAGATGTTTAAATATCGTTTGTTCAAGCTGTTGGAATTTTGACTTCAAAGGCTTGATCACCTGCAATGATGATGAGATATTATTTTCCTGTTCATTAGGAGTGTCTCTGGGCGGTCATTTCTGGCTTGGTAGTCGTCTTGATATCTTCATGATCGTGACGCAGTTAAGGTTATCACGAAACACCAATCGACCACAATGAGATATTTGGCCAAGAATAGCCTCGAGAGAGCTGCTCCCTGGGAAAATACCTTTCCCTTCTATCGAGATGGATGCTAAGACCATTCTATTGCAGGCCATCGTCTTAGAATACGCTACGGATAGAGCTCCTGGCACTATCGAACGAGCGGATGGTATTCCAAACATACTTGGAAATGAGCAAATCCTTGATATACAGAGCACCGGAACTGAAAACACCTCACATAGTGACAGGTGAGATTTATTTCTCGAGTCTTCGACACTCCACATAACCATTCGCGTTAAGATTCTATTGAAAGTCACCAGCCGCGCTCTGCTCATCCGGGGCAAAACCAGTAACGTACACGACTGCTTACAGACAAGCTACCGGGCTTTAAAAGTCCGTACAGTCTCCTAGTTCAATAAATTGCATCTCTTGGTAACTCCTTGGTACATTCGACACCCCTGACATTGAGAGCTAACCTCTGAAAGCGAGAGATAGATTGCTTACCATCGATATAATAAGACGTCCGAGTAAAACAGGCGGAGGACCATCAGAGACAAAGAGAAATTCCTTCAACAAGCTGGCAATCCTCCTCGAGGTGCAAGATGCTTAAAACTTCGAACAGCACAGAGATTGAACCACAGACTTCGCGAGTCGAGGAACGACTTCTAGCGACAGTGGATCGAATGATACAAGACAAACCGAGGAAAGCGTTCATCGAGTCGTGTTGAACGGACAATGGAGAGAAGGGACAGCTGATAGCTCATGAAGATCTGTCCTCATGCATTGCTCATACAGTTATATGTTATCGCTCAATGGCTTGTTCGCATAAGAGCTGTTGGAAGTCGGAGAAACACAAATCACTGCTCGGATTGTATTCAAGTGACATGCCCATAAGTTCTTGCCATCCTCCAAACTTGGGTGCATCCATATCGCAAAAGGAGCGTGTTTGCACTTAATATATGTATTGCATCCGATATTGCTGCGCATTACAGTTCCTTAGGTATACGTCAGTTTTGCGTTCGATAGCTCCCTCACCCGTCCAATATAAATGCTGACATAGGTGCTGTAGTAGGCGTAGAAGGCATGGTAGGCATAGTGGGCGATCACATAAGTAGGGCAGTGGTGCTTTACGCATATTCATGTACGACGACGCTGGGTCGCAGTTGGTATGCAGAAGCAAACGATGCAGGCATACGGAGTAATTCTTAGGCAATGGGGTTTCGCAGAGCCCTAGAGAATCTCAGTCAAATAGTGTACACAGATGGAAGCATTCCTTTAATGCTTTCTTACTACTCGCTCATCTTCATCAAAGATCAATTGTGGAGATACCGGTGGGTTCCCTATCTGGATGACGCTTTTTACCCCAACGAAGTCTGAGGGGATTTTATGCAATGCAAGGATTGCGAGGTAAGCCTAGACAAATGCAAACACTTCTATGTTACTCTGCATATATCTACTCGCTACCTTACCAGCATGAGTCTCGAGTGCTGGGTCCGCAAGAAGACTGCCTGCAGATCACATTGCTTCTCCGCATGCGACCATGATCGGCGGTGATGACGGGATGCTACTGCGCGCAATATACGGAGTAGCCAAGTTGACTGTAGCGACAAACGGAGAATAATAATAGGCTCGTCGATAGAAACCTGAAGGGAATTGACTTCATCAAACTGTCTGTAGCTTTTTGCATTATGAGCTTTTGATAAATCGTTCGAATATTGACTGTCATTACTACTGACCCTGGGAATCATCTGTCCCCATCTGTTTTAAGGAGTCTCAGAGGAGGCAAATTGCTGTTGCGACCGTGGGCCAGACCAAAAATCAAACCAAGAGTCAAAGCACCAACTCTAACCAGACTAGAGCATCTCCCAGTTTCTTGTCTTCTTCGTCTCGTCCTGGTACTATTCCTCTGACCAATAATTTAGCTGTCCTAGTTTGCTTTTCCCCTCCTCTGTCTTGCCTGACTTGTCTGTCCCGTCACTTAGACTACTAAGTAGTCCTCCGACTCCTACTGATCTACATCTGTGATTCCTCCTTTACGTCTCCTCCTTTGCACAAGTGCTCTTTTACACCATCATAATTCTATTTTTCTTATTTTATCCATTGATATCTCTGCTTCTTTTTCTTTTCTGTATTTTTCTGTTGCAAGTTCTTGGTTGTATATCCATCGGTTGCCTCCCTCCAACGCCTCATTTAATGCAACTGTCTCCCCAGCCGTCCCCCCCTTCAAGAACCCTGTCCTAAGTCCGCGGAAGGCTCATCCAATCGTTTCTCATCTCCCTCTTTGACGTTGCCATTGTCTCACTTCTGATCTAATTCCTCACGATTCGATTGTGAACGGCGGTTTGAAACGCACACGAGATGTCTTCTAACGACCCTCACCCTCCGCAGTCGGACATTGCAACACCAGTCATCAAGGACGAAGCTCCATCTGCAACACTCGAATCCCCTCAAGGACCCCAGCAACAATCGCAAACACCCACAGTTTTCCCTTCGGAACCTGTCGAAGTCACCGCGGTTCCTGCTCCTCAGACCGAGAACATCCAGAAAGATGATAATGCGGACAACACCCCAGCCGCTGGTGTCAGCGATAGCACTACGCCGGTTATCACCACCGAGCACAGCACCAGCGACGCTTCTCCAACGAATGACAAACCCCCAGTTACCGCAGGACTAGATACGACTGACACCCCAGTCCCTGAGCCATCATCAGACGCATCAGACGCCGCCGCAAAGGAAGTGGAGGATTCCGGCCCGTCGTTAACCATCACACTCCTTTTAATAACAGGATCACGTCATCCTTTCGAGATCGATGGGAAATATTTACGGAAGCGAGGGGTCAATGTCGAGAGTTACGATCCGTTTGCTATGAGTGTATACACACTGAAGGAACTGATATGGAAGGAATGGCGACAAGGTAGGGAGCGGAGCTGTCGGCGTTCACTGCGTGACGCAGAATAAGAAAGCCGGACTGTGTGCTGATCAGTTTATGTGTCTGACAGATTGGGAGTTGCAACCAACCTCTCCAAGTTCTATTCGATTGATTTCGTTTGGCAAGTTGCTGGATGACAAGTCCCCTTTGTCAGGTAGGCGACAAAATACGCAAACCATGCTCGTTGACGTTACTGATATTCTGTGTCTCAGACTGCAAGTTCAACAAAGATGCTCCTAATGTGGTACATATGACAGTCAAGCCTCAAGAGATTGTCGACGAAGAAGACGCCAAGGCAGCCAAAGCTCCGTATAGCCGGGAACGTGAGGCCAGTGAACGCAGTCCTGGATGTCGTTGTATCATCCAATGATCTCTTTAAATGTCTACCTACCATTGAAGGAGGTTGATGTCCCTTCCGATGGCATTTGGTGATCTCCGTGTCTATGTGCCTTTGTTCATATCTGCTTGACTACCTTTTCGATTCATTTCTATCTCTTTTGATACAGGGTATCTGATTTGTCATATTGGCTCAACATACGCAAGGGCTGGCGTTATGGATAATCGCGATTGTGCTTCAACACCATGTTTTTGCGGTTTCTGATTGTATTTCCCGATCTACCTTTCTGTTTCGCTTCACATGTACAGGCTTCAATTTGCTTCTTGTGTCCCATCCTCCGTGTCCCTATATACCCCCTTCTTTCCCATCGTGCCTTTTATTCTTCTCCAGTCTCGTTCTTAGCTGACAACAACGCCGTGGCCCCTTCGTTTACTCCCGTCCGGTTACTGGTTCTCCTTTCTGGTGGCTTTCTCTTGGCATTCGCCCAAACCACCTTAAGTACTCCGTTCATTCTAGCATCTTTCCCAACTGTTATGGTGGGTATTGCTGGCAATCGTCCTCTGACTTTGCTATCAATCTGGCAGGATCTAGACTGCCTCATTCTCATGATTCAGAGAGCAATGTACATTCTGATCGTCGCTCAAGTACATAGTCTTTTCGCTAGGTCACACTCTGAGGGCCAAGATGGGAGTTGGAAGGATGTACAGAACTCAGGTGGACATATATGAACTCATGAGTCTCTTTCGAAGTTTACCAGCAATTACCCGAGTTCATGTGGTGATGAAGAGTGTTACCGTACCTTTCCAGACCAATTTGCCAAACATCGCAGAGAGACAATTCTTAATATCTCATGGTCTTTATTGACACTGTATCAGAAACGTAACGACTCATAGAAAAATGAAGCAGAACAGGCAGAGCAAGCCGATAATCCAATCAAAACTCCACCCTAAGTCTCTTCTCCATCTCGTCATGGAAGGAAGGCGGTTCCCTGAATTCGTCTCCTGCATCCAAAAAATCAGCATCGTCATTTCGGCAGCGCAGAAACAGGCATTCAACCAACCTTGGAAAATATCCTCCCAGCCAACCTCCGTATCCCGTCCCCCAAGGACCAGAATGTCCTCGTGCACATTACCACCTTTGTTCCCGCCCAGCACAGCAGGCCGGAAAGTGCCGTCCCGCACGATCTTGAGCTCCATGCCGCGCCGCACAGGTTCCGCGATCCCGTATGCCCGGCGGAGCGTCTCCATCTTCATGGCGTCCTGGGTCTGGCGCCAGGCGAGCAGGCGAGCTTCGAGTGGGTGTGTCGATGAAGGAGTGGAGGTTTGGTTGCTAGAGGGGGGGCCCACGGGTGCTGGGAGCGTGATCTTGTTGCGGAGGGTGTCGGGGAGACCGGGGGCGGATGGGGCGCCTTTTGATGGGCGAGCGGTGGAGTTTCTGGTGTTTGTGTTGGAGGTCTGGGTGGCGTAGTTTGCTGGGGGTGCTATGCGGAGAGACTGCAAGTGTGTTAGTGACAATGTTCGAGTATTGGTGCAAGCTTGATTGTCTAGTCATGATCATGGCGATTGAAAGGATATGACATACCATTTTGGCGGTGGTGAGGCTGAAGATGTGAATTAATGGATGATAAGCTTGAACTTAGAGATTTATAATCAAATGAAGCTTCTTGGTCTATTAAGGAGACAGATGGAGGTTGTTAGACGAAGATGGTGAAGTCAAGGTGATTGAGTGGATAGCTGAGGAGGATGATATCGTAGGTAGCTCTGGCATTACGATAGTCACTGGCCTGAGGTGCCAAGGCTACAACCGCATAGCGCGTCCAGCTTCTCCGGGCCCGCAGAGGAACCATCTCCGCAGCCAGCTTATGCATTCTTCTCACGTGATATTATCCTTGAGAAATTATCCCGTACTCCGTATCAACGCAGCGATACAGAAGTCGAAGGGAACGTTCAATTTCAACCTCACACACACCAGCGCCACAATGCCACCATTCATCTCCTCCCTCGCCCTCCGCACACTCCGGACCCTAGTCCAGCGGCCTTCTCTCACAGCCATTCCGGCATTATCGAGGCCAACAGTCTCCAGGTTCCACCCCGTCCTCCGCACACCCACCGCCGTTACAGCAGCAAGAGCCGCAGGCGCAGGCCCTATCACCCGTCATTTCTCCACCTCCCCCTTCCGCCAGGCAACCTACAACCAGGTCCGTCGCGGATGCCGTGAGTCGCAGCGAGCGCGCCGCTCGCGATCCCCCGCGCTCGTTGGTAGGGCCCAGATGAAGGGCGTTTGCCTGAAGACGGGTATCACGAAGCCCAAGAAGCCTAACTCCGGTGAGAGGAAGACTGCAAGAGTACGGCTGAGCAGTGGGAAGGTAGTGACGGCGTATATTCCCGGTGAAGGTGGGATTCCCCCGAGTGTCAATTGTCAACTCGATGGCGATTGTGCTAATCGTGGCTGTGGTGTGTAGGTCACAATGTTCAGCAGCACAGTGTGGTCCTCGTCCGTGGAGGTCGAGCCCAGGATTGCCCTGGTGTTAAATACCATTTGGTTCGGGGAGCGATGGATCTGGTATGTCGCGCGCGGTATTTCGAATGTAGTTGGTGGTTCGGTCAGTTGCTAATGCTCGATTTATAGGGTGGTGTTGCGAGTCGGTTGACGAGCAGATCGAAATATGGTACTAAGAAGCCCAAGAAGGATTAGAAGCTCAGAAGTCGATCCTGCGGTGACTTTCGGTTGCGGTAGAGCGATACGGATTTACACATTGTACAATTTGCCCGAGAATTTTCATCGATTGGTTCGGTTCTCATCGTTTTTCGTCGTTGAACAGTTATGTACATTTTATGATGCAGTTTGCTAGATGGGCCAATATTTTTTTCTCCGACTTGATCTCAGAAAACCCATAACACAAACGATCATCCTTTTATATCCTCCGATGCTCCATAAAAAAAATGTTCACCCAAACAAAAGCCGTCGGTAAGACTAGAGCAGAGAGTAGGGAATTCGGTAGTCAAATGTATGAAGAAGGTCAACTTGAAGATAGCTATCGGTAATTCGAACTCTGACACCAGTGTTGCTGATGACCTTCAAGGACAAACCAGCTCCAGGTGGTAGGCACTTATCGTTAAGATGACGGTATCAAATCAAGGATGAATATGAATAGACGATAGGCGGTATGGACGATGCGCACCCGGAGAAGGAAGGCCAAACCAACACTGGAACTCACTGTAATGAAAACCAGGCAAACTTTACCCAGCACGGCTAGTCAACTCTGATCTTCAGCGCCCTCTGGCTTCTCCATATCATTGATCTGGAACCACCGGGATGTGCCTGAACGCATTTAGGTTACTCAACGTCTCAGGAAGGCGGCAAGTGAACTTACAGGAATATCCCTTCCAATCGAAATTCTCACTAGGATCACAGTGGCATTTCAGGTCCAGCCTCATCTGCTCACTGGTTGGGCAATGTGTGAAGGGAATGTGGTAGTATGCAATCTCGTTGAAAAAATGAATCTCTTCCTTCTTGAGCATGATGCCGGCCGCAATGGAGTGGACTGGGGCGTCTCCCCATCGCTCATAGAAGAAGCCACCGTCGTGATCAAGAGCATCGAAGTAGTCAATATACTGCTTCGATCTCAGCCACTCCAAGCTTCCAATCTCAAAGTTGGACCACTGAGCAAGATGATCAGTCAGCAACAGCAACAGAAGGAGTTGTAGTGACGGAAACTTACAAAGTGACATTTGTTGTATGTCTTCCCTCCATCATCACTCAAGAAATCCATCGCATTTCCCTCTGCAATGTGCTCGGGGTGATTGCCAATGAACTTCTTGACGCTATCCCACAGACTGGGGATGGTGTCGTAATATTCATACAAACTAAGGACGAAACTGTACTTCTTGTTCTGTTCCTTCATGAACCGGAATGGGTCGAAGCTGATATCGCAGTAAAGCTCAATGCTGGGTTCTACACGCCAGTAGTACTCGTAGTTCAGCATCAGGGGATGGCGGAAGAAGAAACCGGACTCGTAGCGGCACATGTGGCGATAGCTCTCGGAGTCACCATAGATGATCTTCTTCTGTCCCATTTCCTCTCGAACCTTCTTGGCCTTGTCCTGATCAATCCAATCAGGGTACGACCAGTGCTCGTGGGGAATTTCACCATAGAATGTATTTCCAGACACCAGTGACGTAGTGACCTTCTTAAAAGTGTCGTCAAATGGCTTGTCGTTGAGAAAGACCCAATCATAATGGTAGTTACGGTTGAAGCGATCCTCGACCTGCCGGATCGACTTCGCTATATCCCAGACATCGGAATTGCGAGCCAGCGTGACAAATGTCGCATTTACACGGCCAACTGGCGCAGCATTCGCGCTTCCCGAAATGTCCTTCACCGGCGGTTTTTGTGGCGCAGCGTCATTATGCGCTTTGTCAGATGGTGAGACGGTATTTTTGTAGTTCGCGGGGTTCAACTTCGATCCGATATTTTCGGGGATGGGAATTGCGCTGCGGGAGATTAAGAAGAATACTGCCAACCCCTGGTACTGTGTCAGTGGCACTGCGAGAGGGCATAGCGGGAGAAACTCGAGGACGACGAACCGCCACGGCAAAGAGCAAGTATCGCATATATTTAGGTCCCGAAGACATGATGAGTCTCTCAGTCTGCTATCAAGCAGGAGACTCCTGGCTGAGAGGGGTGTTGACAATCAGAAGGATGATGGTTGCCTGCTGCGGAAGCTCGTATAACAGATGGGCGAAGATGACTTTGATTAACGAAAACTAAACGAGTGACGAGAAAAGGATACGAATGGTACGGCCAGGAGATGCTAAAGAAATTTCGATCAAGACTACTCCGTAGAGAAGCTGGTGAACCGGTCTTTTGCGTCCTCAAACCGACGGATTTGGTGCGACGCCAATGAGGATAAGAGCATCAAAGGGGAATGTGAAACAATGACATCCACGTTGACTTGGCCTTGACAGACCGGTCTAAGCCAGTCTTCAAGTCAGAAATTACCGTGATTGATTAAGATTGAAATCAATGCGAAATGAGCAATAGAAAATGTTTCGTCTGAAGCGACGCCAGTGGAAGCTATCTAGAAGGTATCCACGAACGCCAGGCCACGCAACGTAATTATGCAACTGCTTTCAGCCACCATTTGCCTTTGGCCGGCAATCAGACCCGGCGCATTTCCTCGAGGAAGAACAGTTGCCAACAACAGGGCGAGAAGGAATCGATTCATGCCAGGGTTAAGTTGTTACACAATTAAGATCAGCTCTATCAGGATGGATCGAGACACCTAGATATGTCTTCTTATCTATCCATTCTCTGCATGGGGCTGGCAAGTTGGTATCCGACGATCCATTCTGGTTTGGATATCAAATTGGGGCCAAAGTCGATCAAGATGTGCAATTCTAGATATCTTTGTGGAAAGCTGTTGCATTTCAGTTTTGAAATAAACGCTGTTCATATTCAAAATGCCTAATATGTTTGCACTTGTGCATGCTATTTCCCTGACCCTTATGCCTCAATCCCTTTTTTGTTGCGTCAAGGAATCTCTCCGCATCATATGAAACGTGTCCTGTGGCGATGTGGCTTGACAACTATCTGCCTCAGGCGCTCATTCCGCTGACACTAACCCGATTGGACTAGCGGGTGATATCAGACGGGCACCGAACTAACTTCATCCCACTACAAGAATGCCGTGGTAGATCTTGCCATCCCCTCAATCTACCTTGTCCCGTCCAACCTCCAGCCGAAGATGTCATTCTTCGGCTTCGATACTACCCTACCGAGGGACCGAGCTCCCCCGGGAGAAAAAAGGGGGTTTTTCGAAGCTCCTGATCCCTTTGCCGAAGTCGCTCGCGCTGGGGCAGGACGCTTAGGCGACAATGATGATGCGTGAGTCGCTTTCGTCTCCTGTGGTCTCTGAGTCGCAGCACATGGTTGAAGACATAATGCTAACCAGAAGTTGCATATCGATGTTCACAGTATCGATTTCGAGGACACATACGATGGTCTAGGGGATCAGCTGGACGATGATCAGGATGCCTTTAATGAGGACACGTTCGGCGACGTTGGCGCAGGCTCAGTCGGCAAGGACTTCGATTTCTTCGGGAGAACAGCTCAGGTTTCGGATGCTATCGGCGAGGAACAAGTTCGTTACAATCTACAGCACCCGGCTGCTCCTAGTGGGAGCTCGGCAAAAGAGATTGCGGCTCAGCCTCCAGCAACCAGCATCTCAGCAGATAAACCCAAACGTACTGGCTATGAGAAGTACCAGGATCCGGGATATATCCCTGACCTGCAAGCCAAGTCAAGCGTCTGGGGCTTGCAAAAGAAACCAGAGCCTGTTCACGAGCCTGTTCACGAGCATGTTCATGAGCCTTTTTACGAGCCTGTATCGCAAGCCAAGAAGATGTTAAGCTTGGAGGAGGTCGAAGCTCAGTTGCGTGGTCACGGTATTGCTCCAGTCCAGCCTCCGGTATCTATGCCGATGGCGATGCCCGATCTTTCGCATCTTCAGCGGACCCAGCAGGTGCCAAACGTCCCCGAAGCCTTTTCACAACTGCCGCCTGAGTTTCTCCAGGCCCAGTTTCCCAAAGATGTTCCGCCGGCACATCTTTTGCACCATCCCTCCATGGTTTCAGAGCCATATTCTCTTCCACCAACTGCGCCAAATGTGCCATTGCATCTCCTGCAAAATGCCAATATCCTGCCCCAACATATGGCACCTCCGCAGCGTCAAGCGATCCCTCCACGAGTGCAGCAGCCTCCGCAGCAGCCTCCGCAACAGCCCCCGCAACAGCCCCCGCCACCGCAGGCTATGAAGGGAGCAAATACCGGCCTCCCTTTGATCACCAACCCTCAGCAGCTGATGCAGTTGACGGAAGAACAACGCATGGCATATTTGATGGAGGATGCGAAGCGGGCAAAGCGCAATCACAAGATATTCCTCCTGTCAAAGGGCAATGGGTTGATGACTCCTCAAGACAAGAACTTCATCACCCGGATTCAACTGCAACAGCTTGTGGCGGCCGCAGGTAATGTTGCGGATGCGGATTCGGAGGCTGTCTTAGCGGAGGACTTTTATTACCAGGTTTACAGTCAGATCCGTGGTGCACCTCGTCAGCATCCGCATCAGCCTCTTGGCCACTTTGCACAGACCTACCTGCTTCAGACTGGTAACCGTCTTGGTGGCCACGGGCGAAGGAATGTCCAGAGTGCCGACAACCATATGCAAAGGATGCAGCAGCAGGTTCAGCGTGCAGTTGAAGCGGCGAAAGCAAAACCGAAAAACAAGCAGTTGATTATTGAGGGCAGTCTGGGCAAGATTTCTTTCAGCAATGCCAAAGCACCGAAGCCAATGCTCAACATCAAGCGCCCCGAGACCTCAGAGGGAGCCAAGGCTGCCAAGAAGCAACACACTGACCTGAGCCTCAGTGATCGGAAGTCTATTCTGATGAACATTGAAAATGTGTACAGTACTCTGATGGAGATGGAAGACATGGAGCGCACCATGCCCCCTCTGCCTGACGAGAATGATGCCGAAGCCATCCAGAAGCACCTGGAATGGCGGCAGAAGATCCGTTCCTTGAACCAGAAATTGTGGCAAGAACTCAAGGTCATGGAGCCTATCGTTCCTAACACCAACACTCCACATCCATTCATTGCTTTCCTCTCTTATCCCAAGGGCAAGAAGGCTATCCCACGCATTTTCCGACACATTGACCAAGAACAGCGAGTCACAATCCTCACAATGATCGTTGTCCACTTGGACACCTTGGACGTGGTCCGAAGCGCGCAACCTGTTCCAGGCGAGAGCCAGCCTTCGCTCGCCGTTAGAGAGGCCATTGATTTGTTCTCGCAGGCTGTCATGCCCAGTCTCTTAGGATATGTGAACGAGGCACCGTTCAACATCATTATTGGGCTTCTGGGACTTGTGATTGCGCAGACTCACGTCCAATTTGTGGCCAAGACACGCATTGGATTGGGTATATTGACTATGTTGCTCAGCCGTGCGGAGATTGTAAAGGAAGCTGGGCAGGCCGCGGAACGTGACTGGCAACAATGGGTTGAGAAGTTCAACGTGCTGTTCGACACACTCGAGCCGATCTTTGGCGATATCTTCCCCGCCTCGATCAACGCTGGCGACGATATGTATGTCTGGCAGTTTTTGGCAGCGGTTGGCATCGGAGCGAGCCCAGAGCAGCAGCAGCGCTTGGTCATCGCAGTGAAGTAAGTTTTCTCTCGACGTCTTATTGTTTGCCATAGGATTCGTACGACCTGCCGAACGGATGCTAACATGTTCTAGGGATCGTGTAATGGAAACTGTGACATACAGCAAGACGCTGCCCGCCGATATGGCCAGCCAGCGACTAGGAAACGTCAACCTATTTATGCGTGCCATTGGACTTGATGTCGAACTTCTCGGCTAGATCAATACTATATAATGAACGGTTTATTTGCTTTGCCATATTGGTTGCGCGCTACAGAGCGGGAGAAGACTGCACGCATGCGCGTCCTTCTTGAATGGCATTCATGCTAACTTCAGATGGTGACATTGTCCAATGCATGTTATGGACTTCATGACATCGCAGAAGCTTTGTCATAGAGCTTTTCATCCAGGGTGCAGGAGCGGATGACTGCCGAGCTAAGACAGGGTTTTCTTAACTCTACATAGCCCTTACAATTCTACCACCCTTACTTCAAGTGGGTGTCGAAAACGAACATATTGGAAGAGACTTTCCACGACTCATGTATCTTTGCAGCTGGAAAAAGGGACTTACAACTCAATGTACTCTTATTCATGCTTGTTTCTCTATTGCTTATTGCGCACCTCCTGGCGGCATATCTTTGGTGTCGGAGCGACACAACTTTCAGTTCATTGACACCAAGTACTAGCATTGTTCTGCATGCGTGTGCCAGACATGTGTATCATTATTGCACTATGTAGGAGATCTTCAGTCTGAAATTCATGCAGTCGGGAACGTGGCCATCGTAGTGGACATTGGACACGGTATAATTTGCGCTCGCATCAAACTTTGACTGGTTTTGGAGATTAGACCCTTGGATCGTCTGCTTAGAATGGTCGAAGCTGCCAAGTTGGTCCACCTCCAAGCGGAACTTGACCCGCTTCCAATTCAAGGCTGACCAGTCCCGAAGTTCATTGTCCAACAGGCAACCTATTTACAGACAGTGACACCGGTTGTCTGGTTGATAGACCTCAAGAATCAGGCTAATTGTCACAACGAATTTCTCTCATGAATGCCGAAAGGCTTGGTTGCTCTCCCCGGAATTCCTTCTTGCTGGCTGACAGGCCAAGCCGGTCACAGATATCTAGGGTCCAGTTCGCAGCTGGCACCCCGAATTCGGGCGATAATAGCCGAATGGATTCTTAGAGACTTGGCCGAATGCAAGCTGTTGATCGACTTCGGTTGCTAAGGGTCAATGCTGGATTTACGCATATGCTTCCTGTGCAGGAGGCATCTGTATCCTGTCCTGCTGGTTCAGACAGATAAAACCCAGCTCTTGCCGACTGTCATACGTATGCACGCACCAGCAGAGTTAATTAGACAGCCGATCGTACCATCGTGGCGCCGCGTAGTCTGTTTGGCTGTGCCGCTGGATTTGTCGATCAACAAATCGAATGAAAATCATTCGGAGATTCTTCTTATGAGGAACATGGCATGACAGACTCAGTCAGTGTCCGTCTCAGACGATAAGAGACGAAGCAAAGAATGAATGATGAAACAGAGTAATAGTTACCGACGACCGAGTAGTTGGACACGAATGAGGCACGCCGCACAGCTGTCAAAGTAATGGCTGATGGCTCAGTGATGGTCTGGGTTTCGTAGAGTGCCCCTCCAGCCTCCACAGTCCACAGTCCGCAGTCCCCCCCACCATACAGAGAAGCATGAGATAGCTGGTCTTCCCCTTAAATCTCCCGCTGCCCCTCGTCCCGCCTGGCTTACCCTGCTTCTTCCTCCCTCTTCTGCTTTCTTTTAATTCCAATTCATCTCATTCTTTCCGTGACTGTCATCTTTGTTAGTTTGTTGTATTCTTATCCTAATCAATTGAATCTCTCTCGTCATCATAATGTCTGCTGGTTCAGTTCTTGTTACGGGGTAAGTAACAGCCATGATAGCTGCTCACCTTATCCCCCCACCTATCAACAGGCCTAGCTTGCTGACTCCGTATCTTCGTGTCTACCCACAGTGGCACTGGCTACATTGGCTCCTTCACCACCCTCGCTTTGCTCGAGGCTGGCTACAAGGTCGTCGTTACTGACAACCTGTACAACTCCTCCGATGAGGCTTTGAAGCGCATCGAGTTGATCTGCGGCAAGAAGGCCGAGTTCGTTCAACTGGATGTCACCGATGAGGCTGGTTTTGACAAGGTCTTCGAGGCCCACCCCGACATTGACAGTGTCATTCACTTTGCTGCTCTGAAGGTACATCTTCTGTTTATTTCTGAGAGTATATCGCGATCAATTGCTCACACAAGGGTCGTCTGTTTCAGGCTGTCGGCGAGTCCGGCGAGAAGCCATTGGACTACTACATGGTCAACGTTTACGGCACTCTCTGCCTGCTTCGCTCCATGGTCCGTCACAATGTCAGCAACATTGTCTTCTCCAGCTCTGCCACCGTCTACGGTGATGCCACCCGCTTCCCCAACATGATCCCCATTCCCGAAGAGT
Organism: Aspergillus thermomutatus; assembly: GCF_002237265.1. Lineage (NCBI taxonomy): Eukaryota > Fungi > Ascomycota > Eurotiomycetes > Eurotiales > Aspergillaceae > Aspergillus > Aspergillus thermomutatus. The sequence continues at coordinate 51,096 of NW_020798107.1, read as the reverse complement.
GCCCTCTGGGCCCCACCAACCCCTACGGAAACACCAAGTTCGCCGTTGAGACCGCCATCACCGACGTGATCAACGCTCAGCGCAACAATGCCATCAAGGCCGGCAAGGAGGACGAGGCCAAGAAGTGGAACGCCGCCCTCCTTCGCTACTTCAACCCCGCCGGTGCTCACCCTAGCGGCATCATGGGTGAGGACCCTCAGGGCGTCCCCTACAACCTGCTCCCTCTTCTTGCTCAGGTTGCTACCGGCAAGCGTGAGAAGCTGCTCGTTTTCGGCGACGGTATGTCTTCGCTCAACTTTGACACCAAGGATGTGAAAGACTAGTGGACTATGCTAACGCAAGCTTAGACTACGCTTCTCACGACGGAACCGCCATCCGCGACTACATCCACATTCTCGATCTCGCCGACGGCCACCTTAAGGCCCTCAACTACCTGCGCGGCAACAACCCCGGCGTTCGCGCCTGGAACCTGGGTACCGGCAAGGGCAGCACCGTCTACGAGATGATCCGCGCCTTCTCCGCTGCCGTTGGCCGTGACCTTCCTTATGAGGTTGCCCCTCGTCGCGCCGGTGACGTTCTCAACCTCACCTCCAACCCTTCTCGCGCCAACAAGGAGCTTGGCTGGAAGGCCGAGCGTACCCTCGAGCAGGCCTGCGAGGACCTCTGGCGCTGGACCAAGAACAACCCCCAGGGCTACCGTCAACAGCCCCCCGCCGAGCTGCTGGAACAGCTGAAGAAGTAAATAACCTTTGCGCATGATAATCAGGGTCTAAAAAGTTCTCTGCGAGCGAGAAAGACTGGAAAAGTGCACGATCGCATTGATATAGACTTATGAGGTTTTGTAGACTGAACGAGACGAATTTCCTTTTCTTGGTGTCATCTATATTCTATACCTTCGATTTAGGTACATATAGCAGAAATAATTGAAAGTCTTTCCTTAATCTTTCTTTTCTTCTCATCTTTTCATGGGTACACATGCAAAAGCCAGAATTACAAGGTAATTTTATACACATTGTTCTAACTTGGGAGGTTTCTATATAATCTATTGATTCGCTTTACGGCTCCTTCTGGACCCAGATGTCTGCTCCTTTGCGGCACCAGCCCCCGACGTTGACGAGCCCTTTGTATTTTGCTGCTTTGCGCTCTTGTCCTTCTCCGTCACCTTCTCCTTCGTCTTGGCCTGAGCCCGCTTGAGTGCACCCTCCTTCTCCTTCGCTTCAATCTGCTTCTCACTCAATTCCCAGAGTTCCTTCGCGAGCTCCTCATCCTTGACATCCTTTCGGGAGAAATCAACCTCCCGGCATTCCTTCACCATCCAGCCGCCGGCGCCACGGCCATACCGCGCCTCCATGGCCGCATACAAGATGCTCTGCGCGCCTTGCTGAGGAGACTTGAGGATAAGCCACCACAGTGGCCAGGTGAGAAGGTAGATAAGCAAACCCCAGAGCGAGCCACCCGTCAGCCAGCGACGGGTTCCCGGGGTTCGACTGAGGCCCGGGTCAACGATGAGAACGCGGGTACCGTTCGGCTGTTTGTCCGGACGTTGATAAGAGTTGAAGTGTTTCTGGAAGGAGTTTGCGAAGATCATTAGAGCGAGTTTGCTCAGGCCGAATAGGCTGGCTTCTTTCTTCGTGGATGCCTTCTTCTGCGGTTTTCCATTCTTCTTGATCGCACTTTGTGCTGCCGGCTTAGAACCACCGGTTGCGGCCTCTAATTGCTTGATGTCCAGTTTCGCGCCAATATAGCTCGAGCATGTGGTGAAAATGACCCGCACGTCGCGGTGAGCGGGCTGCGCTTTGAGCGCGGGGCTCAGAATGCTCAGCAGGTGGAAGTTACCCAGGTAATTGACCTGCCACTCCTCGTTCAAGTCGTCTGTTGTCATTCGGCCCCGGCTGGAGGAGGGCAAGGAGGTGCCAGCGCACAAGATGACCATGTCTAGTCGTCGCGGGGGATAATTGTCGATCCATTTGGTCGCAAAGGTACGGATGGAATGTAAGGAGGAGAGGTCGACTTGTTCGGCGAAGATGAGTTGGTTGCCTGTTGACTTGCGCAGGTCTTCGATGTAATCGATCAGGAAGATATCGGAGGGGGAGTGGTGAGTGAGGAGGATGATCTGGGCGCCGCGTAATGCAAGCTCATGGGCGACGCTGGCGCCAATGCCTGATGTCCCTCCCTAGAGCATTCTATCAGTTAGAATTCTTGATGAAATGGAAAGTGATCAAGGTGAATTTACGGTAATCATGACAATTTTCGAGTGCATCACTCGCTCTGAGCTATTCCGAGCTCCCCCAAAGTAGTATTTGAGGACAGCGACGAGCAGCACCCATGGCACAATCTTGAGAACCGTGTAGGCATATGGGATCGAGTCTACACCCTCCCGGATCCCCTGAACAATAATGGGGATGGGCATTGTGTAACCTGTAATAAACGAGTGGATGTAAAATAAAAGACAACAAAATGAATGAGTGAAAGAGTGAAAAAGTTCTGGAATGCAATCCCGTTGAAACACTAAAAACAGCAACCGGAACTGCGTCAGAAGACAGATAGCGGCCGATCTCCCGCCACCACCACCGCCGACATATATCAAATTCCCAACCTTTCCCCTCACAACACCAATCTGATGACACCAAGCTCCTGAGGAAGCATGTCCCACAGTGACGATGAGGATTATTTTCTTCCCCTGGAAGACCAGCGCGTCTTCGGCGCCGGAATCCGTCGCAAGCGCGTGCAGTTCGTCCGCTCCTCAGAACATGAACTAAACACCACCACCGCCTCAACAACCACCATCACACCCCAATCCACATCCTCCGGCTTAAGTATAGCAGATAAATACCTCGCGATAGTTCTACCAAAAGACCAACCACCCAGCCAAACCTCAGAACCCGCCGCCCGCAACGAAACAGCTTCCGCGCCGCCCTCGCCCTCCGCCGTACTCGCTCCGGTTCAACGGTGCGAGGTATGCAATCTCCCGCTTGACGGGGAAACTTCAGTTACAGATGATACAGGCCTTGCTCGGCCACATGAAGCATCGCTCGCGCATCAGCTGTGCCTATCTCACTCGCATCCACCGTCTCATCTCGACCGCACCCGTCACGGACTCCGGTATTTGTCCGCTTATGGCTGGGATCCGGATAGTAGACTGGGTCTCGGGGCTCCTGGGCGTGAGGGAATCAGGGAACCCCTCAAGGGGAGATTGAAGGCTGATACGGTGGGGTTGGGGGCTGAGGTCGAGTCGAGTGCGAAGGGGAAGAAAAGGGTAGCTGCTGCTACTGCTGCTCCGGCTAAAGTGCAGAGGCTGAATGCGAAGCAGGTGCGAAAGGGGCATTTTGCTGCGAAGAGGAAAGGGGAGAAGTTGCGGGAGATGTTCTATCAGAATGATGATGTGCAACGGTACCTGAGTGGTGGTGCATAGGTTGGTTTGGGATACGTGATGGCACTGGTGTTTTACGCGGACATGGAATTTGATTTCTACTATGTGATACCCCAATTGATGATTAGAATTAGAACAGAGAGTACATTACACGGCTGCTTACTTTATAAAGCATTATCATACAAGTCAGCTGAAGACGAAGACCAAGGTATGTTCATTCAGCGCCAGAAACACAGTATGAGATGGTATCACAGCAGCGCTAAATGGGATTAGAAAGGAGAATAGCAATCACAGCTATCAGGTCTCTCAGTGAAAGCTCCTGAGAAACACACTACCGGAAGAAGTGCAATCTCTTCTTTTCCTTCTCTTTCTTCTCCTTATGGGGCTTGGAGCTGGCTGACGGCGTTCCGCTGGGGGCCTTCTGCGCATTGGATCCCAGTGACATCGCATGCATAGCGGCTGTAGGCACTGGAGGGTTGAGGTTGGGATGTGGTGCTTTCTTGGCTGCAGGCTGTTGTTGCACCGGTGGAGGCGGAGGATCTTTCTCGAACAGATGAGCCGGCGCTGTGGGTTTGGGCCGTTCTGCAGGAATGTCTAGGCGTCTTCGGTCTGCGCTGAGATCGCTGACCTGCCGCAGGAACAAGTTTGGCGTTATCATGTGGGATGTGGCCAAATATATGTCTTTCCCAAAAATCTGCGACGCTTCATAGCAGGCGCGCGACTCCCCATATGTAGCTCCGCCAGCCATAAACAAAATGATTCGTTGCCGTGGCTGCTCGGCAGAACCGCGGGTCCTCGCCCACGTTGGTTTGGCGCTTCGCAAAGACGCTTGTGCCAGAGCATCCTGCTGTGCCATGCCATCCGCTGTGGTATGAGGTCGGGTGAAGGGGAAGAGTGCAGGATCCAATGTGCCCCGGACCTGTTCTTCTAGCAGCAATTTGACATTCAGCTCATATCGAGAAAGGCTGGTTTCGTCTATCTCGGTGGCAGCCGGAGGTTTCCTGGGGAATAACGGCTGGACAGGTTGCTTGTCGTCCTTCAGTGGCTTCTCTACCCTGATTCCAAGGAGATCAAGATTGGAAACGACTTGTCCGTCCTGCGGTGTTAGTTGGGCATGTGCGATGAGCTTCCTGATGTCGCCTGCCAAGAGACCTCCCTTATACATGATGTAGAGGAGCAAGAGTCTCAATCTGTCCGGGCGCACAACCGCATCGTCATCGAGGAGCTGGACGAGCTGTGCAGCCAAGTTCTTTGCCTTCTTGTAGTTCTCGTCCAGACCAGTCGCCAGGCATTGCTCAACGGAACTGACTTCCAAGAGCTTATGGTCTTGGAAGAATTTCATGCATTCTTGTGCCATATTAAGATGAAGTGTGTATGCATCTCGACCTTTCTGAAACTCAGTCAAGCCCGCGAGCATGTCCTTGATCGTGTTCACGTTGGCCTTGTCATTACTATAGTAGATGTCAGCAACATGTCAATTCCTTCCGTCTCATCCTCGGGGGCAATGAATCATAGACAAAGCTATAGGTCAGAGGAAAGAATTCAGACGCCACCTACTCTTCCGCGAACTGAGGATTGGCCTCCCTGAATTTTGCAAAGTCTTGACCCAGCTTCTCCAACACATCTTTCATGTGCTGATGCCGATATTCAACCCAAACATTGTCCTCTTCATTGATCTCCATGTCCTTTTTCTCCTCACTCCCACTGCCAGAGTTGATAACAGTGGAGTAGGTGACCTTGTCCCCGTCTTTTAGGGGTAGCAAATCATGTACCATTGATTGGTAGGTAAATTCGTGGATGAGAGGGGCAACCATATCCATAGAGCGGTCCGCCAGCAAAAGAACACCGCGAGGCCTCGGCGAAGGAGGAGGAAAGTCTCTCTGAGATTGAGCGAACTGGTCCAATTCGTTCTGAATGAATCGAGCGAGGTGGGAGCACAAGACGCTGGCTTCGTGGGTAGGTGTCCTAGGCCGATAGTATCGGATTATCGGGTACTCTCCTAGACTCACACACAGTGACACAACCTCAACACGAGTCAGTATAGTGCTCAGAAAGATTCATGATGAAGAGTCACCTTCTGCGCTAGATCTTGCAAGTGTCCTCGAATCAGATGATTGCAGCCAGGGTGGAACAGAACGGGAAAGCTCCAGGGATCTCGGAAAGTCACTAGACGCGATTCTCTTGGAAAGAAGTCTATATTCATGACTCGAAAATCGGCAATCTGTTCGCGCGCCATCTGCGACCTGTCCAGTCTGGCGCGCTGCTGTGGATCGAGGACTGCAGACAATGTCAGATTACGCTGTTCAGTCTCCGATCAGAACGAACGACTGACCTGACGTCCAGACCAACCATGCTCGCCTGTATCTCTTGCGCTCGAAATCGGCCATTAGGCAGTCGACGATGTGTGTTTGAGGTGACAGGATGTACAGCGCATCCATGTCAGGGTTGGGTGGTCGCCTATGCTCGATCTGCTCGACATCTTGAGAAAAGGACTATTAGCTGATGCGCTTATGTATTGAAGCGTCGTGTATAGGCTTACTGGTGACATTGAGGTTGAGGATATCATCATCATTGGTCGCATTATATATCAACTTTCTGCTAGTCTCGTCCACAACCAAGACTTTCCACTGCAAGGGGCAACCGTCAGCTCCGTCATACATCATGGTATACTGTAGAGAGGGGCTAATCGCACTTCATTGCCTCCCGCATGACGAATCGTGTTAAGGATAACTGTAATAGCAAACAGTCAGTAACAGAAAAACCCATACTTGGCCTTAATGACATAGATCATGAAACTGACCATCGCGTTGGATGTTGATAATTGAAGAGCTCATCCTGGCCAGCTGGCAGCCTTAGCTGTGCAGACAAGCTGGCGATTGCCGGCTCCAGTCGTGGTAAATGCAGCTTCCTGCGACAATCTGGATTGTCAGGAGGGAAACAAAGTAAGTGGCAGTTCACAAAGAACAACAGAAGCCAAAGTCAACTGAAATGGTCAAAGCCGAAGCCTATCTTTCTGAAACGTATCAGTCGACTTCAGGACCCCCCTCAGCGTCCCCACTATCCGTCATCGCTCTAGCGGCAAGCCTGGAATCGCTGGTGGATGGAATGAAACCCGCGGTGGATCGCCGATGCGGTGTGGCGGTGGGTTCTTGCGACTGGAGTTTTGAACAGTAATTATCTCGATAAGCCATGCGATAAAAAAAAGATATCTTTACAAATATTCTCAAAGTTTGCGTGGTATCAGTACAACCATCACCTTTCTCTCATAAGTCATTGAGAATATTTTGCCTACTGTTCTTCCAATTTAACTACTATATGTATGATCCGCGACGGTGCAGCTGCGACGCTACCTAGCTTCTCAGCCAGTTCTTGAACTTCGATTTCGAACACCTTTTGTCGCCTGTCCCCGTGTACAAAGCTATATCTTGCTCAAGGAATGCAGTCATGGACCAGCAAAGGCAGCCGCTGCCTTTTCTGTGCCTTGCAGCCTGTACTTCGTCCCGTGCAGCGATCCTTCTCGACGAGCCCCATCTTGGAGAAGGCAAGAAAGGCTCAGAAAGCTAAGCAAGAAAAAGCCGAGGCAGTAGAGGAATCTTTAAAGAAAAGCGTAACAGAACCTAAAATATACCCTCATTTGTACTCTTCCATTGTTTACAAGGTTGCTGATTTATTTGTTTGCCGTATAGTCTTCGAAAAAAAGGCCACCCGTCCGTAAACCTCTGAGTCAACCCTTTGTCATTCGCGACTTCACCTCCATCGTCGAATCCGTGCTAGGAGAATACAAGCAGAGCTTGTCAGAGTCGTCAGATCCGGCCTTGGCAGGATGGGAAAGATTCGAGCGCTATGTGATGAACGCCTGCAAGTTGGAAGACCGGTCGGGCCAGAAATCCTTTGGCCCTCTACGGCATGTCAAAACCACACTTCAGAAAGCCTATCTCGGTTCGGGTATTTCGGGTCTGAGGAGTGAGCTGAAGTATCTTATGCACGCCGAAGAGATTACTGAAAAGTATTCTGCTCCCCTCCTGGAACAGCAAAAGAAGATTGCAGATTTGCGCTATCCGGCAGAATGGTACCCTCAAGCCCGAGCGCTTCAACGGACAATTCACCTGCACGTTGGCCCAACCAACTCTGGGAAGACTTACCATGCGTTACAACGGCTTCAAGTTTCCAAAAGTGGCTTCTACGCTGGGCCGCTTAGACTTCTTGCGCAAGAGGTGTATCATCGATTTCAGGCGAGCGGGATCCCCTGTAGCCTTGTGACTGGCGATGATGTCAAGATACCGGAGGGGCAAACCCCGAATATCGTCAGCAACACAGTTGAAATGGTCAATCTAGGACAGCCCTACGACGTTGGGGTCATTGATGAGATTCAGATGCTCGCTGACCCCAAACGTGGCTGGGCTTGGACTCGTGCTGTCCTTGGTGCACGCGCTAAGGAACTTCATCTTTGTGGCGAAACAAGAGTCGTGCCCCTGATTCGAGAGCTTGCAGCTCTCACAGGTGACAGACTCGAGATCCATCGGTACAAACGACTGAACCCACTTAAAGTCATGGATGAGAGTATTCGGGGCGATTTGAAGAATCTTCAGAAAGGAGACTGCCTGGTCGCTTTCTCCCGCGTTGGGATCCACGCGCTAAAAGCAGATATTGAAAAGGTCACAGGCAGAAGAGCGGCAATTGTGTACGGGAGCTTGCCAGCAGAGATTCGTACGCAGCAGGCCAAACTCTTCAATGACCCCGACAACGATTACGATTTTCTGGTTGCGAGTGATGCTATTGGGATGGGGCTTAACTTGTAAGCACTGATTTGCACACTGTCGTATGGGGCTTTGCTAACCACGATACAGGAGTATCAAGCGCATTATCTTCGAGACCTTGGTTAAAAGGGTCCCGGGGGGGTTGGTGAGCCTCTCGGTTCCCGAGATCAAGCAGATTGGAGGTCGGGCTGGCCGTTATCGCTCGGCTGCGCAGCAAGATAAGAAAGATACCAACGAGGTCGAGTCAAATACTGGCTTGGTGACAGCACTGGAAGAAGTCGATTTGCCGTATATTCGCCAGGCGATGGAGACTGAACCACCACCGCTTACCGCTGCCGGCATTTTCCCTCCTGAATCCGTCTTCCAAAAGTTTTCCGCCTATTTTCCGCGGGACGTTCCTTTTGAGTACCTTATCAAGCGTCTGCTAGAAGTCTCTGAAGTCAATCCTCTGTTTTTCCTGTGTGACCCTCGCGGTCAACTCGATAATGCGGAAGTTATAGACAGTGTGGTTGGCCTGCCTATAGAAGATCAAGTAACTTTTATGGCTGCGCCCATGTACACTCGGGACAGAAAATCACGCAACGTTGCCTGCGCGTTTGCCGAATGTGTTGCAGAGCATTCCGGTGGTGGGCTGCTGGATATTCCTGATTTGAATCTGGAAATTCTTGAACAACCGGTGTCTGGCAACAAGGACTATCTGCATGAGCTGGAAGGCCTACACAGATCTGTCATCCTATATTCTTGGTTAAGCTACCGGTTTGGGGGTATATTTACGGATCGCACTCTCGCAGCTCATGTCAAGGAGATGGTGGAAGAGAGAATGGTCAGGGCGCTTACTGAATTCTCCGCCAACAAGAAGCTGAGGAAAGATGCCTCACTGCGTCGACAGATCGCTTTGCAGAAACAGATCGCTGAGCACAGACGGGTCCTCGTTGAAGCGAACATAGAATCATTCGAAGACGGAGGGAGCGGAGAACGCGTCCCCGTTGATGTCTCTGCGGAGGATGGATCTCTGGAGCAAGAGGGTCAAGAGAGTTATGATCCATTCGGAGAAAGGCAGGAAGGGGACACAATTCCTGTTGATGTATCTGCTGAAGATAGTTCTCTGGAAAGAGCAGTTCCTGCTGCGCGTGGGTTTTGAAGGATCCATCCAGCATTCATAGATTCGCGCACCCAACGGCGAATTCGGTCGCGTAGGCGACTACATATGGCATATGCGGAAGCATGTACGATAGAATTGAAGTCTCAACTATAAGCTTAGACTTAATGTACATTATTTATCTTTATAGAGCCCGAGCATAAACTCGCTGCTCCGCTATTCCTGATCCCAAGGTTTATATTTCCAAAAGAGGAACGAGAGTTTTCTCGGCGTTGCATTCAAGAATCTCAAAAATCAGCCGGTGCATTGCAACAACTCCAGATTCGTACACTACCCTAGATATTTGGGGCTCTTAATCACATCGCGTCAAGTGGTATTGTGATTCTCGGCCAGTTGCCGATATTTGCTGTGGCTTATCTTATCGGTGGCGAGAACTCCGAACACGCCACAACGATTTTCCGCGACGGTGAGCTTGCTCCAAATCTCAAGTGTCGCAGAGAACATCAGAAGGCAGCTTTGTTGCCAGAGGGTGTCTGGCGCTCTCTCACAGGTGGGACGCTATCGGTATCATAGCTTGTACAGCCAATATTTCTCTTTCACAAGTTCAGATTTCGCTTCTGGCGACTTCGCTCTCCGTTGCAGGTTATGGATGACCTCCAGTCCCTGGAGCTCTTTTCGCTCGTTTCGCGAATCACGGGTGAGCTCCAGAATCACTTAGGCGTCAGTGACAAAACACTCGCTGAGTTTGTGATCGATCAGCATCTATCATGTGGCTCGTTCGACGAGTTCAAAGGGAAGTTGGAGGCGATGGGTGCGGAATTCCCGCAGAGTTTGATGGAGAGTATCGATCGCCTGGTTCTTACGATGCACCCGAAATACAAGGCGGAGAAAGCAAAAGCCACCCAGGAGGAGGCAGGAGCGGATGGGGATATGGATGTTCTTGATGCTCTCGAGAAGAAGGCCCGGGTTTTCAAGGGACTTGCTGTTCCTGACAAGCAACAACACTGGGACGAAGACGACCACATTCGAAGCAAGGATGTCCATGAGAGTGACGCAAAGGCGGAAGCTATGGACGACACATTTGCGATGCTGGAAGGACTCGCAGGAAAGGCTCGGGAAGATAAGGGTCGGTCGACACGAGAGGAGCGGACTAGCAGAAAGCGAAGCAGAAGCCCGGATTACGATGGCTACAGTCGGGGCCGTAGGCGCGAAGCCGGATACCGCTCGCGGTCACGATCGCGCAGCCCTTACTACAAAAGAAACGGCGACGAAGTGGACGAATTCGGCCGGTCAACGAGCAAATACGGTGCCAGGGACGACGCGTATCGTAACGGACGCAGCGAGCGACGGAGGCGTCGCGACGAAGATGACGACTATTTCCGCAAGCCCCCTCCAGTCGAATTGGACGATCAGCCCATACTCTACAAGGTCTATGACGGGCGTGTAACTGGAGTCAAAGATTTTGGTGCCTTTGTGAATCTCTTGGGGGTAAAGGGCAAAGTCGACGGTTTGGTCCATGTCTCTGCAATGCAGGAAGGGGCACGAGTTAATCATCCCTCCGACTTGGTGTCCAGGGGGCAGCCGGTCAAGGTCAAAGTCATCACTATACAAGGTTCGCGCATTGGCCTCTCGATGAAGGAGGTGGACCAAATTACTGGCCTTGATCTCGTCCCTCAAAAGCGCCTCGCATCGGGTGCCAACATGGAGCGTCTCGAAGGTGTTTCCGGCAATGACAGATACGGAAACTTAAGTTCGGATGTGCCAGTCTTAGAGGATTCAAATGGGAAGCAGATGAGAAATCGGAAACGATTGACGTCTCCTGAAAGATGGGAGATTAAACAACTCATTGCATCTGGTGCTGTTTCTGCAGCCGACTATCCTGATATTGATGAAGAGTACCATGCCACATTGACCGGAGAGGGTACATTCGAGGAAGAAGAAGATATCGACATTGAGGTTCGAGACGAAGAACCTCCCTTCCTGGCTGGCCAGACGAAGATGTCCTTGGAGCTTTCTCCCATCAGAGTCGTCAAGGCCCCCGACGGCTCTCTTAACCGCGCTGCAATGGCAGGTACCAACTTGGCCAAGGACAGGAGAGAACTGCGTCAGCAAGAGGCTCAAGATAAGGCCGCAGAACAAGCAGCCGAGGTTGATCTCAGCGCACAATGGCAAGATCCCATGGCTGCGCCAGACCAGCGGAAATTCGCAGCTGATCTACGAAATGCCCATCAATCTAAGCCTGACGATGCGGTGCCTGAGTGGAAAAGAGTCACTATGGGCAAGAATCAGTCTTTCGGCAAGAGAACGAGTATGTCAATTAAGCAGCAGCGGGAGAGTCTGCCGGTTTATAAATTCCGCCAACAGCTACTCGACGCTGTTCGCGATAACCAATTGTTGATTGTTGTTGGAGACACTGGGTCAGGAAAAACAACTCAAGTGACGCAGTACCTAGCGGAGGCTGGGTACGCGAACAACGGCATGATCGGATGTACACAACCGCGACGTGTGGCGGCCATGTCTGTCGCCAAACGTGTAGCAGAGGAAGTCGGCTGCAGGCTGGGTGCAGAGGTCGGGTACACGATTCGTTTCGAAGATTGCACGAGTCCGGAAACGAAGATCAAGTACATGACGGACGGAATGCTCCAAAGAGAGGTCTTGCTCGATCCTGATCTGAAGAGATACTCTGTGATCATGCTGGATGAAGCCCACGAACGGACGATCGCCACTGATGTTCTTTTCGGGCTACTGAAGAAAACGATCAAAAGACGGCCCGATCTCAGACTCATCGTTACTTCAGCCACTCTGGATGCCGAAAAGTTCTCCGAATACTTCAACAAGTGTCCGATTTTCTCGATTCCCGGCCGTACCTACCCGGTCGAGGTCATGTATTCGAAAGAGCCTGAACCTGATTATTTGGATGCGGCTCTCATTACTGTCATGCAGATTCATTTGACAGAACCGGCTGGAGATATTCTTCTGTTCTTGACGGGACAGGAGGAGATTGACACTGCCTGTGAGATTTTGTACGAACGAATGAAAGCCTTAGGCAAGAGCGTACCCGAGTTGGTCATTCTTCCGGTCTATTCTGCCCTTCCTAGTGAGATGCAGAGCAGAATCTTCGAACCAGCACCGCCTGGCGGAAGGAAAGTTGTCATTGCGACAAACATCGCCGAGACATCTATTACGATCGATAATATCTATTATGTCATTGACCCGGGCTTCGTGAAGCAGAATGCCTACGACCCCAAGCTTGGTATGGATTCTCTTGTGGTCACCCCGATCTCTCAAGCGCAAGCCAAACAACGAGCTGGCCGTGCAGGAAGAACTGGTCCAGGAAAGTGTTTCCGTTTGTACACCGAAGCGGCTTATCAATCGGAAATGCTGCCAACGACAATCCCTGAAATCCAACGTCAAAACCTGTCGCATACCATTCTCATGCTCAAGGCCATGGGTATCAATGACCTGCTACACTTCGACTTCATGGACCCACCGCCGACAAATACCATGCTTACAGCTTTGGAGGAGCTTTATGCCCTTTCTGCTTTGGATGACGAAGGTCTCTTGACTAGGCTGGGTCGTAAGATGGCCGACTTCCCTATGGAGCCGGCTCTCGCCAAGGTTCTTATTGCGTCGGTAGACATGGGATGCTCAGAAGAAATGCTTAGTATTGTTGCTATGCTCTCGATCCAGTCAGTTTTCTACCGTCCGAAGGAGAAGCAGCAACAAGCAGACCAGAAGAAGGCCAAATTCCACGATCCACATGGTGATCATTTGACTCTACTCAATGTCTACAACGGCTGGAAAAACTCCAAATTCAACAATGCGTGGTGTTACGAGAACTTTATCCAAGCACGTCAGATACGCCGCGCACAAGATGTACGCCAGCAGCTACTGGGCATCATGGAACGATATCACCATAAGATCGTCTCATGCGGTAGGAACACGATGAAAGTGCGGCAGGCGTTATGTACTGGATTCTTCAGAAATGCAGCCCGTAAGGATCCTCAGGAGGGTTACAAGACATTGGTTGAAGGCACACCGGTGTACATGCATCCCAGCTCGGCTTTGTTTGGCAAGCCGGCCGAGCATGTTATCTACCATACCCTGGTACTTACCACGAAGGAATACATGCATTGCACTACCGCTATCGAGCCGAAATGGCTGGTCGAGGCAGCACCCACCTTCTTTAAGGTTGCGCCCACTGATCGCCTTTCGAAGCGCAAGAAGGCGGAGCGTATCCAACCCCTGCACAACCGCTTTGCAGGAGAGGATGATTGGCGTCTTTCTGCTCAACGCCGCCAGGGAAGGGGTGGTGGAGGAGGTACTTGGGGTTAAAAACCCCTTTTTCTCCTACACTGCGCTTGGATATATAAGGTCATTTTACTATCAAGAATACCCCGTTCAATTGTACTTTTGTTGCATCATTTTGCTGTTTGTTCCTATTAAATGGGCATAGCACTTCATAGATGTACCCCAGCAAATCTAAATTAGTATTTCAGAGTCAGGCATATTAATATTATATCTGGAGGTCCTCTACGGAGCGAGCAAAGTAAATTATTCGTAAGTATTGTCCTAAGAAACGTCGGAGAGAGCGGCAAAAATTGCAGATGCACACCGCCTTCTATTTATGCGAAAATTTTTCAACATCCTTGACGCATTCAAAATCTGGAAGCTGCTGTTGTCAGTAATTAATAAATAATATCAACAAGGCCTCTCAGTGCATACAAGTCCTTTCACCGACTCAAAATACCGAATGGCTCACTCTTCAGGTCAGAAATAAGTTGGTGTGAAATTCATCTCTGATCACAATTCCGCAGCCGCCACCTTAGCAACCAATCAGACGCCGCAAAACAAAACTCTGATAGGATTGCTTCAAATCTTCGATTTTTATTTCCGTCATCGAAAAGACATTGGCAAAACAACATATAGAAAATGTCGCACGTTGACCATCAGTCTCCTCGATCAAAGAGAAGAAAGATCGACCATGGAAATGAGACGGAAAATGTCGCGCCGATAACTTCACATACGCAGCTTTGTTCTCTCCTGGCTTTTCAACAGAACGTTGTTGAATCCAAGCATGGTAAGTACTCAGGAACGCCGTTCCTTCCAGTTAGCTGTAGATTTTGGCACTCACAAGAAGCACAGGCATCAGACAATTCAAGGAATTTCTCACATCCATCGGCCAGACCGAGAAGGAGGGTGAAAAGGCTAAGAATTTTCGAATTCTAAAGGCCTATTGTGATACGCAAATCTCTCGTAATGGGGCCGAAGATGAGGCCATCTGCTTTCCTGACCTTATTCAAACCTGGAGCTTTGCGGACAGCAGCAATAACGAGTCCCTGTTGACCGTTGTCCCGTCCGTGCTGGCTCTTTTTCTCAAAACGATTTCCACTCAACTAGATCTTCGAGACTTCGGTTTGGCCCTGTGCAAGCACCTGATGCACAAAGATCAGTTGAGACTCTTCAATCGTGGGTTAACTGCACTTAAGTCTAAGGAACATTTGATATCGCCATGTCTTCGCCTTCTTACGGAGATTGTCAGTTTCGACGGCGGTGCGGTGGCCCGACAGGTCTACATGGCGCGGTACATCACATTCAAGCGCCTCGATGTCTTTCTGACACCGAACAAGGCCCAGCTAGAGGACGCAGGCGAATCTCAAAAATCTACATTGCGAAGAAATGCACAGAAATATGTTCTTGCAAACCTGAGAGTTCAACATGTAAATGCGAAGAGCGATTTCATCGAGCAACACAAGGTGATCAAAGCATTTCTCGAGTTTGTCAGGAAGGATCCACGAGATATCGTTCTAGAGATCATCAAATCCATTGACAAGGATATCGTTCAGGATACTGCTCTTCCACGAAGCGCCAAAACGAAATTCTTCAGCCGATGGAATCTCGAGCGATTTGTGACGCTGTACGGCTATGATCGCGAATCCGAGGAGCCAAATCCGGCTGGTGTCTCGATTGCAGATGAAGTGCATAAAATCCTTATGAATATTTGTACAGATTCTGCATTGGGCGTTTTGCTTCCAGAAACAGGCTGGTATCCAAATAGAACTGACCCTGAGTCCTTACCGACTGAGGATGACTCTTCCATCGAAATGGGGTTGGATTCCGCTGTGTACGTGGATAAGTACAAGGGGTCAGTACCTGTTCGCAACGGAACCCTGTCTTATCTCATTCAAGCACTTCGTCCGGATATGGATCGCCTGCAGATCGAGTTATTGGTTGCCATCTTTAAGAAAGCACCAGAACTTGTCGCCGATTACTTTACGAAGAAGACAATGTTCATTTCTGATCCAAAACCCACGTCCTCCTGGATGGCAGAGTCAGCTCTTCTCTTTTCAATTGTCAGCCTTCCAATTCCGCCAAATTGTGGTTGGAATGATAAGCTCCCTGCTATGCCTCCTCCTGTCTCGGTTGTCATCGAGAACATTCTTCCCCGTCCGCTTACCCAGAAGATCATGAGTCGCTGCTTGAACCTGAACGCGGAGATTGTTACACTCTTCGCTGTTCGAATCTTGACGATCGCATTCAATAAGCTTCGGGCTGCTTTGAAGATATTCAACGCCGACCATGGATCTAACCAGCCATTTTGGACTCAAGCTGCAGGAAAACTAGTTGCCGAGTTTTGTCGGCGGTGCCCAGTGGTTAAAGATATTGTAGTCTTATTCCGAAGAACGGGCAAAGAGGACCTGCAGCAACAGGAGGCCGTTAGTGAGCTCTTGGCTTGCTTCTACGAAATTGTCCCTGATGCTGCTTTTGACGAGAACTTTGACGTTTCCCTTGTTCTGGTCGATATTTTGAAACGACTAGAGAGTTCCGATCTACAAGCAGAGGATGCCGAGTCACTTCTGAGTCAACTGCAAAACGTTCTTAAAATCGCACAGCTGTCGGCGTCTATGCGGTGGTGGCAACAACCAGGTAAGAAGCCGCGACAACCTCTTTTCAAAGGCGCTATACTAACGGTACACAGGATCTATGCAATACTCAGCCTTTACATCCATTCTCAAAGTGCTTATTGAAACCTCGGACAATGATTCCTCCAAGGAAATTGAAAAGCTGCTGACGACGATTCTGACGGAGAACTCGATCATACAGAGTTCCTCAGCCTTCTTTTCTCTCCGGTCTAGCTTTGATGCTACCGAGTCCGAAAGCATTCATCATCAGTTGGCCTTTTTCGATAACTGCGCTTGCAGAATCGCAAAGAAGCCAGTCCATTACGATGATCTACTCTCATCTCTGACTGAAGGTGAGAACAAACCGACTAGCCTTATCGTTGCTGCTATCACCGAACAATGGCCATTTGTTGCCAAGAATGGGAATGCAGCTGCGGAGCTTGCTGTAAGCACGTGGATTGCTAGGGTGCTCGGTCAATTGAAGCAGGCAGGAGAAGATCCAAAGACTCTCAAGGCCGCTCGAGATAGCGTTTTACAGACAGTCGAGAGCAAGCAACTCAAGTCAACCCTCAAGAAGGCCCTGAAAGACACTGATGAGGCCGCCAATAACGATGGCAGGTCTCAGGACGGAGTGACTCGCTCGGAGGCTCATGCTCAGAAAGACAAAGCGGTGCAGGTAGATTTGAGGGAGATCTTTGGCACGCTGCCGACTGAAAGCAAAACTCATAATGAGCTTCACAAATGGGAGAAGGAGGAGCTCGAAGTTGCGGTGGAGCAGGGTCGCATCTCTGATCTGATGCTGTGCTTGTGTTCGGAACATGAGGAAGTTCGGAGACAAGCATTCGCCAACCTAAATCGATTCATGGCGAAGCTTAGGGTACGTTTCCCATGCGCGAATGATGCGAAATGACTAACAATAATCTCAGGAGTCCAAATATGCGGAATGGCGATCAGTGTACATCCTTACTGGCGAGCTGCTCGAAACCGTGAAACAAATTGGGCTCGAAACTCCCGTACCGTGGATCGTCGGGGAATGTGCTACCTGCTGTCTCTCTGTGCTTACGGACCCAATGCACAAACTTTATGGCAAGGTCAATAAGTTCCTCCAGAAGGCACCAGCTTGGGAGGTGGAAAAGATACCCTCTTATTGGATTGACAAGATTTTGTTACATGAACCTGAGTTGGACGATGGATATTTTGAGGAAACAAGTTGGTTACTGGATCTACTTATCGAGGGCCTTCGTACTGAGACGGTAAGCGGACTTGCTCTTTTAAACAAGCATGGTACTGACTGGCTCCCACAGGATATGGATATTTACCGTCGCGCAAATGTGTTTGAGCGTGTGCTTTCCTTCTACGACTCACCTAGTGTCGGGGCCTCCGCCAGAAGGAAGATCTTGCATCTCCTGTACCGATCGACACAGGTTGGAGGCAGTACAACCTTAATTACTAGGGCAGGCGTCGTCAGCTGGATTCAAACCCAGATTCCGGTAGTGAATGCTAAAGAGGCTGCTACCTTTGCAGCCATGGCCGACACCTTGCGTCAAGCAGCGGATCAGGACCGAGTCACGAAATGGAGTGGAGGGGCAGTGGCACAGGTTATTGAACACATCGTTGGATAGATGTTCTTGCTATTCTTTTTGAGAATACTTCATTGATCCTTCATTTACCTCCTGTTGGGACTGTCTCGCAAGTTGTCTCGTTTAGCCGCGAGTCGACGGGGTTCTCTGGTGTATTGTGAGCGAGGTCATATGCTCATTATATGAAGAACCGTTCACCATTCACCATTCACTATTCCTGAATGTCTATGTAAATACAATAATTGTGCACTTTTTATGTTTCGACGTGATAATGTCGCGCTCATATACTAGGCTGTCCATCACGTAGGAAGATGGCTTAAGAATCCCTTAAACAGCAAATAAAATGCAAAAAACCAGATGCCTCAATTTCTTTACCCTAAATTTGATGCTTTATTTGCGACGGAGAGGCTGCAATGATAAAGATTGAGAGCTGAGCTGGTTGACATGATGCTGGCCGCTTTTACCCCTTTGGGCAGTTCAGACCAGGACGAAACGTTTTGCGGCCGAACGACTTTCTCCTCCCCGTCAGACCTCATCTTCTCCGCCCGCACCCTCGACTGCTCTCTCTACCATTCCCCTTGCCTAAATTCTTCCCGTTGACATTGACAGTTTGATCGTGTTATCTACTATCCAGATTATCCGCAGACTCATCTTGTCAAGCAATTCCAAAACATAACCACCCTTGTTACCCCTCATCCACTAGCAAGCACACTCTGACCTTCACCGATTCCACCTCCGCCTGCCGTCTTGCCACTAACAAGTGGCCTCGCTTTTCCATTTGACCGTTTACCCTTTGAAACCACCTTTCGCTCGATTGAGGAAGTCTTCACTCGACTACCTATCCTTGACTCATAAAACTTCTTCCTGTCTGCGACGCTCGAGCTTCTCAAAGGTGTGAACCAATGAGCACACGGTAACAATCTGATCATATCACACACAGCCATCCTTATGGCGCGACGTTACCAGATCGATGAGCTGCTATGGCTGCGCTCATCGCCTCTGGTCACTAAGCCTACAAATCTACCGCCGGTAGAAGACTGGATGGGGTAAGAACGATATCGCTCGCTTCCTGCGACCATCCTTATTTCGCTCGCTCTCATGATACTGACGATTCCACTCATTACCAGCCCGCTTCCTGACCCAACAACACAACGAAAACCTACAAATTCTAGAGACCCCACGAATCCAAATGAAGCAACGCCTAGAAGACCAAGCCTGTTCGAAACTCGCCATCTCTCGAGAAACTCGAATTCAGGTAAATGACGCCATTGTCCACCCTTTGATATGCCAAGACTCGCTAACTCGGGGCTGTCGTTGAAGAGGATATTGTTCTCGGACCTCCCAAAACTGCTTTCGCATCTGCATCTCGCATATCCGGTAGCAAAGGCTCGATAGATTTCACGGACCGCCCCTCCCGACAGGTCGAGTCTGATGAGGCATCAAACGATCGCTTCAATCTGCGAGACAAGTTCTTCAAGGACAGGGAAGCCGCAGATAGAGATTTTGATCGCCGAGATGGCAAGCCCACGCCGTTCAACGGTCGCCGTGGGGAAAGAGAAGAATGGAACAACGGACGTCCGCGTCGTACCTTTGGCCAGGAGGAACAAGACAGAAAACCCAGACGCAATGTAGAATTCGACCGTTGGAACCGTGATCAGAGGGAACAGACTTTTGAGCGGGGAGTGAGAGAGAAAGAAGGACAATTTACCCCTCGGAAAGATGGTACACCGGGTCGAGCCAGACATGAAGGAAGCTGGTTCCGTGATGACAACGCCCATGATGGGCCAGAGACGGAAGACGAGAAACTTTCAGTGCGGAACAGAGATTGGCGCCGAGACAGACATGGTGCAGACCGCGACTGGAGTCGGGGAGCCAAGTTTGAACAGGACCCTGAGTGGATGGACACAGACGACAGAGACGAGTCGCGTAAGGTGCATACACAAGAGGATTTTGAGCGCTGGAAAGAGAGAATGAAGGCCGGCTCTTCGCAACCACAAGCGGAGGAGAAGAAAGAAGCTCTCCCCGAATCGGTCGCCAGCCGATCTGCGCAGCCTGCGCAATCCGAGCACCGACCCACGGATGGCGAAATATTCAGTAGCAACGGTACGCCTTTCCAGTCGGATTCAGCGATGGAGCGTTTCTTTGGACTCTTAGGTGATGCAAAACCCGCTCCGGACGTCATCAGCACACCCACCTCCATAGAAATAACTAGCAAGAAGGAGCCAGCGCCGGGAAAGCTTGGAAAGTCGTCTCGATTTGCCGGATTGTTTAGCCCGCCTCCAGGAAGCCCAGCGAAGGAATCGGAGCACCACCTTGAAACCAGGTCACCAGCTCCCCAACCTTCAACCAATGATGCGGATCAGGAAGGGTTCCAGCGCATTTTACAAATGCTTGGAGGAAGCAAATCGCGCAATGCGACACCCCAAATCGACAGTGCTCAGCCCCCTCGCCCACCCATGGTGCAAGCCGATTCAGCTCTGAGTGCTCTCTCTTCTCCTTCTAAGGACTCAGTGAAACGGCCGGAATACATGGTGATGCCGGATGCCCATGCTCACAGTACAGCTCCCGCAATGCAAGAAAACATGCACGCACATGACTCCCCTTTCAAGGACCCTCAGTCTCGCGACAGGGAGCATCTTCTTCGTTTAATGCAACAGGTTAGAGTGACTCCGGTCGTTAATCAACCTCACGGACCCCAAGGTCAACCTCAAAGTGCAGGTCCGGCGCCTGGTCTAATGAATATGCCGGAAGTATTGTCCCGCCCTCCAGGCATCCCTACTGCTCAGAAGGGACATAATTTCTTGGATGACCCCGCAATTGCCAACATGCAAAGACCAGAGGCTGATCAGCTTCGAAGAAGACCTGTCAATGGACCGCCCATGGGTTATTTTGATGAGGTCCCATTTCCCCAAGGCGGTCATATGCCAATCACACCAGGTGGATCCAGGCCTCCTCAAGGGCAGGGCCATCCTGGCATGGGTATTCAGAGACCACCGGGCTTCGAGCATCTGCCACCTCCAGGATGGAACGGTCCTCAGATGCCTCCGCAGCAGGGTGGCGGCCCCAGCCCCTTAGCCCCTCCCCCCGGTATTCCGACCCCAACACGAGGTGTCAACCCGAACTTCATGATGCCGCCTATGCATAGCAATCTTCCTCCTCCCAGTGAACGCCAGCTTTTCCCACGCGGCGCGGGTGCCCCTCTCCCACCAGGGATGATGCCTCCTCCTGGTTACATGAACGGCCCCCCGCCATCCGCTTTTCCACCTATGCCACATAATAGTGACGCTCTTCTGGGACTTGGTCATGGTGGACAGGGCCCTTTTGAGGGTAACCCTGGTCCACAAGGACCTCCTCCATCCTCCAGGCATCTTTTGGACATGTTTGGCCAAGTTGGTGGCCCAGGGCAATTCAGGTAGAAGAGGACGACGCAGACCAATCATGCCTCAGGCGTGCGCAGAGTGCGAAATCTTGAGATGCCACAATAACCCTTTGCTGGAGCATTTTGAGTTGGTTTTGTTGGTTTCTTTGCAATTTTCCTTTCCTTTTCTTTTCTTTTCTTTTCTTTTTATTTTTACCCCGTTACACTCTTCTGCCTCGCAAAGGGGTTATTGTGGTCTCACTAGAATGGCTTTGCGCCAATGCTGCGAGGATATTGTTCGAGTATGATTTATGACGAGACGATCGTCCTCTCGGATGAAGTCTCTCGAGGATTGTATGTGTCATGGCAATAGTGATCGTGATTGTGATCTAATCCTGCTAGTTAGTTTGTGAATCTCGATCAACTACATGGCCGGTCAGCTTCTACCTAATGTGTTGTGATTTAGCAAACTGCGTAATATCTATCTTCCAGTACGAGGAGTCTCCTTCAGGCTTGATAGCTTGTCACTCTCGGTAGTATCATCTGCCAGTTGTTTAGGCTCCATTCAAGAATAAATCCCTGAAGAGAAAGTGTGTAACTAAACATGTCTTTTCATGCTTGAACCCTCTAAACTTCTCCCTTCTATGATTCTGAATCCCCTGCAAATCTGTTTGTCACTTAAGCTATGAAAGAGACACTGTGAACCCTTGAGTTGTCTCTGAACCTCCGACAAAGTGATCGTAACGTGTGAAGTGCGGTCCCTGCACTCTATCCCAAAGTCCGGACATCGTTACTCCACCCTCTTCCTCTCTCTACTAGTTTTGTCAGTCATGTTCACAAGCTCACGCTATTTCATCTCCTAAATCAATCCAGCAGTTCTTCTTTGTCTCCTCATTTTCGAAGTAAGTACTTCAAACAGCGCTCTGGCTTGAGAGCCTGACGCTAGAGCGTCCACTTCATCCACACTTTTTTGAGTACATAAGCGCTCTGTTCTTGCATTTTAACCAGGATTTGTCACCTCTTTACTGCTATCATGCCATGTATGATCCAACAGAACAGTCCTCCTACGAGCCGGGTACGTCGAAGCTGGAATCTCTCCCGATCCCTCCCAGGCCCGCATACAACCATCGACTACAGGCAGTCACCTCCCTCGAACTCGCAAGATTCCTGATACATAGCACTCTATTCTGTCTTCTTTCATGCCTGAAATCCTGGAGAACGACAATATATAGAGTGCAGACATGAAACTCTTCATCATCGTGGACTTCTCTCGCTAACACCACTAACTTGCCTTTTCTTGCAGCCACCTGCACACACCATGATGGACGAGATAGATTTTGAGCTCTGCGTGAATGTAGATCAAGTGGTGAGTTAATAACAGGTATTCAAAATATCAAGATCATGCTGCTAACAAGCAGATAACACAGACAACTACCTCCCACTGTTTGAAGAGAAAACATTATCCTGCACACAATAATATCACTAACACCACAAACAACACTACACCACGAATTCGAACACACGAGGACCTTGAAGATAGCACTGCAGATGAGAGCACGATAACACCAATACCGCTGGCCAAGCGAGCGAGGATATCGCAATCCGAAGTTTCGTGTCAAACACAATCCATGAACGAAAGTCATCAGGGCACAGGGGCGCCGCTCGGATCTAGTCAGCTTCTCAATCATTATACGGGTTTCTTCAACATTCAGAGCTATCAGCAAGGTCCTGTCGATGCGAATGGCGTCTTAACTGCGGTGCCTCGCCGAGCTATGAGCGAGGAGACGGACATAGAAATGATGTATATGGGGAGTGAAACGGAGACGGAGGCTGAGACAGAGGCGGTTCCTGAGAGGCCCCACGCTCAGTGTCCGCTTCATCCGTTTGGTCCTTGGTCAAGTCACACTGGATCTTTTGGTGGAGGGTTTGGAAGCTTCTCTTCGCAGCGCAAAAATTCGTCAAGCATGTTTCCCATCTACGAGGATCCGGTGGATATGGAGATTGAGGGTGTCTTCTGCGGAGAGGATTGGTACTCCTCTCCCGAGGAAGATAAGGAAAATGTTGAGAATGGCCATGAGCAGGATAGTTATAGTATTTTGCAGGAGATGGATTCGAATCCTGTCGCGGTCTATCAACGTGGGTGATACATTCACGAGTTATGATTTGAAATGATCTTATGTGGAAGGCAAAGGTTGCCGTCATGATATTGTTTAATAACGTTATGTTTTAGATATGCAGATGGGAACTGAAACAACATTTCGCTTCGCAGAAAATCCAAAATCTCACGTGCTAGCAATATGTGGAATCCTTTTGGGCAATGCCTGATTCCCAAATAACCAAAGAAGATACTGATAAAAAGCACCAAATAACCAAGCGATTAATATCCCATAAGCGCATTCCGTTCTCTTGGAGCATTGCGTCTCAAGCACTTGACGAGCACGAAGTTGAAGAGCCAATGCCGTTATCACGTTCTTTGCCCTTGAATCGCTTCGCGTTGCCTTGTTGGTTGCCTTGTTGGTTGCCTTGTTGGTTGCCTTGTTGGTTGCCTTGTTGGTTGCCTTGTTGGTTGCCTTGTTGGTTGCCTTGTTGGTTGCCTTGTTGGTTGCCTTGTTGGTTGCCTTCGTCGCCTTGTTTTCCCTTGTGGCGCAACTCGACTCTGACGCCGCCATTCTCTTGCACCTCGATTTCTGCGAACATTTCAAGAAGGTCAAGGATTGTGTCTCGTTTCTGCAATGCTTCTTCACCAATAGTGCTGTTGATGTCCGCCGACTTTCTCAATTGGAGTTTGAGGATGTAGTCGTTAATAGTGTTTCGCACGATGACTTTGACAATCTCCACCACTTTCTCTTGCCCTATTCTGTACAGTCGACAGAATGCCTAGGATAATGACCGTTAGAACATTCAACATTCGTTCGATCGACGGATGCATAGAGTTTCTCATACCTGCTGCTGCATGGCTTCATTCCACCAGAGATCCACAAGGATACATTTGTTTGCCATGGACATGTCGAGCCCTGTACCACCGGCCATGAGACTTGCAATCATCACTTTCACTTCTCGCTGCTCCCTGAACTCCTTCATGCTCAGGTCGCGAGCTCCCATTGACATCTTTCCCGTCAACTATCTCAATGTTAGTGCGCACTGAAGACAACTCATTAGATATTGAAAAAGCAAAACACTTACACGACAGTGCGGCCAGCCTTCCTTGGAGCATATGAAGGAAAAGAGTCGAACGAAGTCAAGAAATTGGGTGAAGATAACAACCTTGGCGTCCGGATCTTCTCGAATCCAGTTAGCGACCAGTTCCCGAATCTTAGCAACCTTTGCACCAGGCATTTCCCCTTGACTGCCTAAAACCCAATCTATCTCCTCGTCTTCGTGTTGTGGTTCATCATCTGTTTGCCTCATTCGTGATCGTTGTGCGGCGGTTGAGAACATCCGACTACCAAACAATCTGCTTGATTTTTTCCGAGAAGATGGTTTCGTCCTGTTTTTCTGAGTCGAATTGGAAGGGACTGGCGGCTCTTTGAGTACAATAGTCTCGGCCGTGCCGCAATATGCAGCCTCCGCGATAGGGCTGTTGCATATTTGACATATCGGCTTCCCATCCGCAGAAGCGAGACTATTTTTGAGAATGTAATAGCATTCTTCGCAATACAGATGCATGCAGCTGGTGATGATTGGGCCAATTGGAGTAAACTCGCAGCGAGGGCAGCTGCTTCTTCTCAATCGCTCGTCCCATTGCCCGTTCTCGTGAAGCTCCGCCATGAACTTGTGAAATTGTTTGACAAGCTCTTCTCTGTCCCCGTTAAGTTCACTCCTCGACTGGCTCGGATCTTCGTTATCTGGTTGTGCGGCGGGCAGAGAAACACCTTTCTTCAAAGTGACAAACCATTTTATGATCTGGGTTGAAGGGTGGTCAGGATCTCTTGTTCCTCTTGCAATTTCGGCAAGATCCCTCATAAGGAACTGGGACAATAGCTTCTTGACAAGATCTTGAGTCGTGAGCAAATGACTAGGGATCATTCTCAGTTTCAAGATCATAGTGAGAAAGCATCGACACTGGGCGAGACGCGGATTCGTGTCTTCGCTGAGACCTTCACCAAGAGATTGGTCAGTTCGTACACCTGTCAAAGCAACATGTCAACGATACGTACCATTGATATTTGAAATGAACAACTCGAGAACCTCGTCGTATATTCTTCTTTCCACATCACAGAAATCTACCTCGACGACTTTCTCGCCGATACCAGGCAATTTGATGATAGGCAACGAGAAGAGTCGACTGGAATGCGTCCGACGGAGGAGATATGTTCGACATAGATTTCGAAGGCGCTGCTGGGCTTCATCGTCCTGTTTGTGCATAATTGTCAGAGGTCAATAGAGTCACAAAAAGGGGCCACATATACCTCGCAATAGCGTTTCACGAACTGACTGTAATCATTCGTGTCCGGATAGTCCAGGAAATCGAAGTGCGGATAGAACTCAGTAATGAAGCTGCAGCCGCCTATCAGCACTCCGGTATCTCGATGTAAGAAGAAGCAGGAATGCTTACTTAGGCACGGGCGTTCCACTCAAAATCCATTTGTGATGGCCAGTGAGTGCACGGACAGCGATTGACGTAGAGGCAAGATGATTCTTGATTGAATGTCCCTCTGCGTAGACACAGTCAATTACAAGTGTAAACTTGCTATTTTCAGAAACTTGCCGTCCAGGATGATCCTCAAAAACCTGATTTGATGCAATGGCCCGACTTCTCTGGTATAGAGTTCCTCCCACATCTCAATAATCTTCTTTTCATCGACAACCTCACCTTTGCGCTCCAACCGTGGATACGAGCGTCTGACCTCGTCGTATGTTGTAATTCTGATCATCAAATGAGTGAGTCGTTAGGGAAGCATGCCACAGTATGACTTACATGACACTATACTTTTGCATACTTTGAATAAGGTTGAGGGTACGCAGTCTGGACTGAGCACAGTATACAAGCACGTCACCAACGGCGTCCTTCTCGCAATGCTTAAGGACTTGGCACTCCCTGTGTATCTTATCAGAATATCTTTATGAAACAAATCAGCACTAACGGGTCATACCAGTGCCCGACAAGATGAGGTGGAACAACGATCAATGTCGTTTTGACGGGATCGTCTGGGTCAATGCATCTTCCGTCGACAATATTGGCTAAAGCGCAAGAGTTAACATTCACCACGTTCGGATTTTCGCAAATGCTACTTACCTAAAGCCTGAATTGTTTTGCCATAACCCATAACATCGCAAAGAAAGCCCCCGTAGGGTGGACTGGTCGAATTTTCTCGATCACGCTGCTGACATTAGTTGTCTTCCTCAATCTAACCTAGGATTTGCTTACCATGAACGCTACACCGAGAAGCTATGTCACGCGTTAGCATGGATCTTCAAAGCATGCTGAAGGTGTTCAAACCTGATGATGGAACAGACTTGTCTTCATGCCCTTGATCCTCCACCCGCCCTTGCCATCAGCTCTTGCTTTGTTCCTGAACTTTGTGGTTGCGTTGAGGATTTTCTGCTTGTCAGACTTGGCCTGGTCCTGATCGGCAGAAGGGATGCTAGCGACAAGTTCAGTGAGGGCATTTTTCTTGTTTTTGGAATTAGATATTGGAATTGCTGGAAGCCCAGCGTTTGCTTGAGCGTCTGCGATAACATCGGGCTTGAGAAATGCGTCTAGGTCGAATTCAGCATCTTTCAAAATTTTTCTTGCCTCCGTTTCCGTTGACTGGGACATCTTCATGGCTGTCATCTGCCTTTCGCTTTCGAGAAGTTTTCTTTCCGGAACCCTTTCTCCTTGTCACACGTCCTAGGGCAATGTCGAGACCAAACTTCATACTTCTGCGTCTTTCTGCAGCAGAGACCCTATTCTTCTGCTTTCGTACGCTTTTCGAAGGTCGGTTTGCAGAAGCCGCATCCGAGCGCTCACCAGTGTCTCCTTGTAATGATCCAAACGACGACTCGGCCAACTCATCCTCAGAGAATTCCAGGACAGTCTCAAGGTTCTGTTCTGTCTGGAGCTCTTCCAGAGTCATCCGACTGGCAATCCTCTCCCTGCGGCGAGTCTCTTGCTGCTTTGCTTTTTCATACTGTACAGTTTCCTCCAGACTTGGGTTCTCAAGGGTATTGTACCATGACTGGATGATATCGAACCTACCAATTAATTCTGGGTTCCAGGGCCCAGTCAAAATCTCGAGCCTGAAATCTGCGCACAATGTCTGTATCGCCGGTGGATTTACCGGGGAATATGCCCTGCGACCCGCGGGCAATGAGGGCGCAGGAGTGGAAGGCTATGTGACGACCAATCTCAGTGCCATCACCAACTCAGCAAGTGAGTATTCGCAACGCTGTCACGTTACTTACCCTGTAGAATCTTCTTCCTGTGCCTCAGGCCATTCAGACGCGGCACTTTCATCAACCGGTCCCTGAATCCCTGTAACCGCAGGTGCCTTAGCGGCTTCAGAGGATTTCGACGATGAGGCTACCACAGGCTGGGGCTCATCCAAATTTACCAAATTTTCAATGGCCATCGCACCACTCGAAATTTCAGTAGATACTTGGTCTGGCTCCAGGGACATGGTTGTAAGGCCATTGCTTTCGCTCACCTTTCCATTTTGGGCGGCCACAAATTGCCGAAGCCGCTCAATCTCATCGTCGAAGGCATTATCCGCCGGCTGGCCCACAAAAAGCTGATTGTCGAAAAGAGCAGGTGCTGTGCAAGTTGTCGAGGCTACAGGAATCGATGGAGGTGCTGCCGTATCTTTGGGGAGGGAAGTCGTAGGGACATTGTTCCGTAGAGCCAAAACGCTTCGCGCAAAAAGGCCTTTTGATGCCGTCTGCTGTCGACGAGCATCGATATTTTCTAACTGAGAAAAATTGATATCTAGTTCAGGTTCGGACAACATATTGTCGATGGTATGTAGAGGGTCGACATCCATGCTTGCGAGTGAAACGGACAGTTACAACGGAGGCTATCAGGAATAGACGATTGAGACAAGCGCTTATGGTAATTTCGAGGAGGGTCGATCATCAGAGGATACGAAATGGTTTCCAACGGCCCCCCTTCTGCGGTTGTTGAAGAAGATAGGGTTGGGAGGAGACACAGTTGTTGGTAAAGGATAAACGAGCTGGGGGGAATTGGAGCGTAAAGAAGGCGAGTCTGCTGGTATATTGTGGAGAGCAAGGAAGGAAGATGGAAGAAGGACAGGAAGATAGCCAGAAGTCAGGCTTTTATGGCCTGGAGGCTAGGAAGAAGAGACCAGTGTGATATGAAATCCGAGCGAAAAGTGAGGAGCGAACGAAGGAGATGAGATGCGAGGATTGAGAGATATACTTCGAAGACAAGCGAGATCGTAGATAACTGGTTTCAAACCTAATCCGAGCCCAAGAAGATGATCGGAAGAGTAGTAGAGTAGGGAAGATGAGAGAAGGCGAGGCAAGGTATAAGTATTCGAGATGTGCTAGCAGCCTTAGCTCAGATAGGGGCAGAATGAGGTCAAGGTGATAGCTGAAATTAGAGACATAGAGAACGAACGGCTTGGGCGAGCGGCCTCGTACAGAGTCCCGAAAGTGGAGAGGAAGGGAAGATGATAATCCAAAGGCAGTTAGTATGTGATGATGAGCTAGAACAGAGAAGTACGCCTGGCTGATAAAACGCCTGTGATCTGTTGCCCGAAGGTGTATACAATCCGAGGTTGAATTGGAGAAATGATGAGAACGAAACCAGTTGGGCCCATACACCTTAACCATAACCTAATACCAAATATCAACAGCAATCCCAGCCGAAAGAGAGAGAGAGAACCGAGTACTGAGAAAACAAACAGGTATCATCACTCATAACCATTTGCTCCATAGGTATGCTCCCCCTATATATGATAATCCTTTACCCTGACGAAGAAGAGAACAATAACGATTAAGCCTCTTCGTAGGCACAGTTAGGATGCAGCACATAGACTGTCCGTTGAACTTGCTCTTGATGATCTCCATCAGCATCCACCAGGCCCTCGCCTCGGATTGGCATGAGAATATTCTCCTGTTTTGCCGAAAATAGTCAGTAAAATGAGCGGTGATAGAGACACTTGCTGTCGGTAAAGAACAAACCTTGACCATCCTCTTCAAGACTTTTCCTGCCAGGTCGCGCTCACGCTGCAGGTCTTCCTCGTTGTTCAGCTCAGACTCAATTTGCTCCAGGTACCAGACAATCAGATCTTCCTGCTCGACACCTTCACCCGACCTCGACTCGTCCTCACTGACGCGGCGAACAAACAGATTCAAGATCTTCATGTACTTATCATATGTGATCTTGGTCTTCTGACGCGGCTGTACTTCCACATCGTCACGCATGGGACTGTCACCTTCCCTGTCCCGATCAGCCATCTCGTGATCCTCTTGACCAGCCCCTCCATTCGCATGAGTGCCTTCGTCGTCGTCAACTTCAACATCATCCTTCTCGACGGTGACGATACTCTGGCGTAGGAGGTCATAGGCCTCGCGTACAAAGCTCGGTACGATCTCCTCGACACAGTTGGCCTTGGCGACAGCCTCGGAGAGACGAACCAAAGACTCGAGTTGACGGACTGTGATACGATACGAAGAGCGGCCAATGCCTCCTTGAGCGTCATTTGCTCGCAGCTCTTTGTACTTCTCAACAAGCAAAGCCTTCGCTTCTTCCGTGAATACGGGTCTGAAGGTTCGGGCAAACCGAATGTAGCGCTGCAACTGCTCTGTGCTAAGTTCTGGCTGGACGGCCTCATCACGGTTCATGTGCACGTTGACGATATGGTCAGCCAAATTACGATCCACCGTTTCATTCGGCTCATCTCGGATCACAAAGAACAAGTCGAATCGACTCATGATAGGAGCACTGAAGTTGAGATTTGCGCGCAATGTAGCCTTTGGGTTGTAACGACCACCAACAGGATTGGCAGCTGCAAGAATGGACGCACGAGCATTGAGGGTAGTATGAATACCCGCTTTGGCAATAGAGATAGTTTGTTGTTCCATTGCTTCATGGATGGCAACTTGATCGCTGATGTCCATCTTGTCAAACTCGTCGATAGCACAGATACCGCCTCCGTTCTATTGTGTATCATGAAATTAGCACAGGAACCACGTATGGACAGCGGGGCGCGACATACAGCAAGCATCAGAGCACCGGCTTCAATAGTAAATTCACCAGTCTCAGCATCTTTGACGACAGATGCGGTCAGACCCGCTGCAGATGATGCCTTGCCGCTAGTATAAACAGCGCGAGGATGCAAAGAACAGATGTACCTGGAAAGAACAGGGTCAGGGACTCCGAAATGGCACAGAAAGCGCGTTGGCAGGGTTGAAAGCTTACTTCAAGAACTGACTCTTGCTTGTCGAAGGATCACCAACAATGCAGATATTAATATCACCACGCAATTGCATGTTCTCCTGCTCCGTATGTTTGCTGACACCTCCAATCAACTGCAGAAGCAAACCCTTCTTGATCTGCCGGTGACCGTAGATCATAGGAGCGATTGAATCTACCAACCGAGAGTAGATATACTCAGAGTGAACCAGATTCTTCAAGTCCTGCACTTCGTATGGGGTGAAACTCTGAAGGAGAGCCTCCTGGGCTTTGTCCTCGTCGGCTTCCGGTTCATTGTTCTGGTTCAATGAAGCCAGGATGTTGTGGGATTGGCCGTTCAACTGCTGATTCGACTGCTGGCCAGGAGTTGTCGTGTCAGGGGTGACCATACAGGCAAGGAACGCCAGTCGATAGGTCAAGTCTCTGACACCCAGTGACTTGAGACCAGTGACACCTCCTCCACCGACATCGCCACTCCGGAAAGCACCGTTGTCGCGAACAGCCTCCGGTCGTACACCTGGAAGTCCCAATTGACTGACATCAGGGATTACGATCAGGGTACCAGTGAAGATGCAACGTTCACCAGCCTTGGCACGGTCGACCATCTCACCACGCAAGATCACATCCATGGTGCGGGGCATGCTCCCGGTTGGAATTTCGTGCGATGACTCCTGGAGTTTCACCTTTTGCCAGTCGACGAACGTGCTCTTCCCAATATCCAGGCGCCATCCTGAGCGGTTCATGCAGGTGCTATTTGGGCACTGTGTTGGCTCGGTGTATCGGAAGGTCTGTTCCACATTCGAGACAACCGATTTGCACTGCTCACAAACGAAAGTTCCAAGAGACAGCTCAGGCCGAATTTCAGATGTCCGAGTGACGGTACCGGAAATGGAGAGCAGCTTTCCAATTTGGGAGGTGCGAAGTTGGCGCAGTCTGGAGACCAAAGGCAGGTTATAGAATGCCAAAGAAAACAGCTTGTCAGTCTGCTGGTGGCGGGTTTTCGCGCGAATATTCTGCCCCAAGTCAGGGTTTTCAGTCACACTTGCATTGGCAGCCATCATGGATGAGCTGGCCTGGGATGAGGCACTGGTGGCCTGACGATGAGAGACGAAGTATTCAGGTTCATGTTTTGCAATTAAATTGTGAAGGGCTCTTGTTAGGAAGGGTTGAAATCGGAAGTATTGGTTGGCAATCGCATCCGCCAGAATCTGGTTACTGAGAGATGTCAAGTGGGTAAAATCGACATAGAGGGTTGAAAGCTCGAATTTCTTCATGCCTTTGATTTGTGCGATATAATATTTGTCACTCAGTATCTCCGACGATGGTGGAGGCGCCGACAACGACGGTTCCTCCATATAAGTCTCGAGCAGTTCCTCAAAAGCCTGCTGTACTTTCTCCCCAGCCAAATCGACCACCGGGGGAGGCCCAGGAAGATAGGGATTGCGAAGCCGACTGACAGTCGACCGGCTAGGGTTCACGACTTGGTCGTCGGGGAAGCCATGCATATCGCTCAACGGGCCATTGCTCTCGGACGGCGGTTGTGGCCGAGAGCTGGGGAGGCGGTCTGAATGGAGTCGTTGATTGTCACGGGAGCCAGCTGTCGACCCCAATTCAGACTGAAGGACGGCGTCAAAAAGGGAGGACATTTTGGGCGAGGGCAGACGGCCAAAACAGGGCCGCTATGGGTAGGACAATTGCACGAATCGATGAAAGTTGGAAGATTGAAGTTATTCGACTGAATGGATATTTGAGAAAGAATTTGTTTTCAGTATCGTGCCGTCGAGCAAGGCGTCCGATTGAATTGTTGATAGCGTCAATAATGATCCCCTCGCAGAGTCTGCTTCAGCGATAGTTACTTTCTTCTCTCAAAGATACGCGTCGAAGACGCGACGCGCAGCGGAGAAGTAGTTAATGCGGTGCCGACGCGTAAAGTGGTTTCTGTATGCTTACATCAGCGGCTGTGCACGGACCTCTGCCACAGCAGGCCTCTCTGTTGCCTATTCTGGAAATAGGTCCTGGAGCCCACTCGGCGATAACAGGGGCGGAATGGAAGCCAGTAGTTGGCATTCTTCAGCCAATAGCGCATCACAAAAATGATTATTCCGGCTTTTGGTTTTCTGACGAGCCAATCGAAATATCGCCTCAGAATCAACTTGACTTTTGGTGTTGGACTATCGGGGGCTCTTAGTTGACCCTAGTCCCCTCTTACGACCCACTGCCCTGCTGGTCCTTCAACTCCTCGTCCATCATAAGAACGGGCAAGTCGGGGTCGACCCTTATCGTCGGGAGCTGATCATCGCCAGGTCGTTCCTATCCTCGACGATGACTTGATCGGCAAGGTTATGACATCGTCTGGATTCTCTGAAGCTGTGGTTCTGCGATGACTTCTTTCAACATTACTCTTTCGTGGTGACGGTATCCCGGTAAATCGCATAATCCGCTATGCTGTCATAACAAGATCCTTGCTTGTTCAGTACGTCAGTCATCAAAAGAGTCTACTGCCACCCGCTAGCTCGTGATGTCTGCACACAGGCACGCTCCGCCCAATCTGTCGCAGTTTGCACCACGAACCGGGGTAAATGACACCTCTTGCGAAGGCCAGCCAAGTCAGTGCACCCCTCCAGCTGCAGATTTTGCTCGAAGTCTTCTGAGGTAGCTGACCTTTACTTTTTCGTCGACAGCCCGCCCCGAAGATGGCGCACAACCTTCTGCGAAATCAAAAAGGCGGAGGCGTCTCTCGACAACAGAAGATCAGCCTGCGAAAGATCGGATATTCTTCTTTGTTGATTCGAATTCTTCATCGCGGGAGAAGCGGGCATATGTCATGCGCCACCACGTCCAGGAAAAGCGAAGGCAGCACAAACATTTACACGCCCATAACACAGACGATAGAAGGAATAACCGACCTCTTCGGTATCTTTCATGGAAGCAGAAGACGAACGAAAGAGGCGATCTTGACGGAACCGATAAGGATCGAGGAATTGCAAGTGAGACGGCGTCTCACGGTAACGCCTTGGTAGGTGATCATCACTTCTGAGTTCGTTGAGCGGATCTTGCGTGATGTACGATGTGAACATTTGAGGAATCATCGTATGATATGTGCATTGGTCTTTACAAACGAAAGCGAGGGCGCTAACGTATGACATCTAGATTCAGACGGGCTTTCCCATGACGAGACCGTCATTCAGTGCGTCTAATACACCATTTCTTACCTCGCCCATCACCTCGCTTGATGCATCCAGGAAAGACCCTTTCCACAGTCTACCGATGGTCTGCCCAAAAGACGATCTTGAGCTGATAGATTATTGGACACACAAACTCACATACTGGTCTGGTCAAAATAAACACATTAAGGACCAGATTTTCCGCACCGCCATGGTGCACCCATTACCTTTCCAAGCGGTCGTACTTGGGTATTGTTCCCGATGGAAGGCTCAAATTTACAACATGAAGGATAGCCGACAAATTCGAACACATATTGGACAAGCCACGCGAAGCATAGAGATGATCAGAAAAGGGTTGATGGACATTGATGGAGACAATCTCGCCATGGCATTGACAGGATTGTCGCTGCAAGAAGAAAGATTTGGTAGCCAACAAAAGGCCCAAGAATATGCGGACCAGGCTGTCCAGATTCTTCGATCCCAGGCCGGGTCTCGCAATGGTGTCCACGTATTCTTGCATTATGTGCTATATGTTGCGATGTCTTCCCACTCAACCGTCGACAAAGTCGGTCAACGGTGGCTGCTCACGTTTCTTCGCGGGGCCGAGGAAATGATGCATAAACACAAATCAGATGCATACCTGTCGTCTGTTCCCTCGCGACGGGAGGCGTTTCAGATGGATAGCCCACTCTTCCCTTTACTTTCCAGCGGGCCACGCCCATCACAAGTGCCGCAGACTTCGCGCCTATATGTGGTGCGGGATGCACCGAGCCAGGAGGTCTGCCGTACTGCGGCACTCATCTATATCACGGCAGCTTTATGGGATTTCCAAGACTCGCCGAGCAAAACGAGTCGTTTTATCAGCCACATCAGCACGGTTGTGAAGCAGCACCAGCTTGATCGTTATCCTGCATGTGAGACTTTGGTGTGGCTCTTACTGGAAGAAGGATACGAATCAGATATGAGGGATCCCGAACGAGCATGGTCTACCGGCGAGCTATTGAAGACCCACAAACAACTTCGGCCGGACCTACAATTCCAATTCAATGAAATACTACTGAGCTTGTTGATGCTCACGCCGCCTGTCCGCGGTATTGATGCTTTTGAAGAGGAGCTCAACGCCGCTGCACCTGAAAGTTTGGAGCAGCTTTGAGAACTCGCACGCGATTGTTGACTGAACAGCTGGTCCTGGGTGATCTGACCTATGCATTTCTCCTAGTATATACTTTTCTAGGCACGAAGTTTTACTTGCCTAGGGATGTGGGCTCCGGCTTGCGGGCAGCCGTGCTCATCCCATTTTTGCCTATGTAGAGGCTTGAACAATTACTCCGATTGACTTCCCGTTGCTCCATTTCATTTTATGCGTTATGCGTTTTTCAACAATGCAAGCTACATCTACAAGCCACTGCTGCTGCGCCACATACCTCGGTTTATATCTTGGCAATGCAAGGTTTGCTCGAAGAGGTACAGTGAGTGTGACTGTGTGCAAGTCATCAGAATCTTCAAACAATGGCGCATGGACATTCAGTGATGTACAGTAAGGAATTTCTCATACCACACGTGGATCCCTGGGCCACTGAGAATGACATACAAGAGAGGGAAATATCAATTCCATTGGTGTAAGCGTCATCTATTTCTGGTTAGTTCTGATACTAGATCATCCTATCATCCAGGCATCCACCGAGTAAGACTCCATTTGACCGTGACTCTAATCTTCATAGATCGTTGCTGCAGAACGGACCATGGGTCGTTGGGTGGAGAAATCTTGTGACCCGAAGTACACCTTTATTAGGTGAAGATTCTATGAGGCTGATGTTCATGCAGCTACGTACTGCGTATTTTGATGGGGCGCATGAGGATTGTTATTATTACTTTGCTAGAGTTTCTCTTCGAAATAGGCAGAGGCCTGCTTCAAGTGAACTTCAATTGGTACATAAGCTTGATTTCCAGGGATGAGAATCAAATATCAATGGGCACGTAGGTATCGCTCTGCATGATGTAGTAGGTAAATAACTCGGCAATAATGATGTCTAATGAACTGTGGCTGGTGAGACCGAATGCTATCCTGGTAACTGGTAAGTGGTAACCCGAGGTTAAAGTAGTTAGTTGGTTAGGTTGAGGTAACTTCACTGCTTTAGGAAATCGCGATACTTACCGTCCCGCATGGTAAATTGGTAACCACCCCTGCTCCCTCTGAAATTGATACTTAGATAGGTACGGAGTACCTAAGGTCTCGAATCATGAACCAGCCATGCCGAGAAACAAACCTGCCGATCTTCATATGATTTGGGATTCATGTCTGGTCCTTGGAGATGAAAGCAGCATTTGACTTTGCCCCTTGAATGTCAGGAGATGATCAGAATAAATGTACTCCGTAATGTGGCATTTGTTCCTGAAGAGAGAGGTACAGTAAGGTACCATACCCATGATATGTAGGTACCTGAGGTGGTACCTAGGTGCAAGGAGCTGAGCTGGCGGCCTCAAAAATTTGCCACAGATTGAATTCATCACTACGCAAGTGGGGCGCACTTCCAGATCTAGTGGAGCCAAGTCATCAGCCCAGCTAGATATCGACCAATAGGAATGCAGCAAGCCCATCGACCAAGCTGGTAAAGTACTAGCGCTAGCAAAGTAAAAGATATCACCAGCTGGGCACTATTGGTGCTAGACTTGCTAGTGAACCAGGATTGCAACTGAGAATTTGCTGCTCAAGGCACTGCAGAAAATGCAAGAGACTGATGAGATAGCTAAAGGTATCTTATGAGACAGATGGACGGATAGATTCATATTGCGATCTCATTATGGAGGGTGGAGTAATATGTAGGAATCTAATCAGTAAATTAGGTCATCCATGCTCGCTGCAAGCTGTAAGTATCAGTTTTGGTTTCAGCTAGCACTAAGGTAGTCTAGAGTCTAAACAAAGTCCTGTGCAGGCTGTGTGTGGAGCTGAATTTGCCTTCATCGTCATCCATCGATTCATCCCTCCGTCCCAAAGATCAGGTCTTTTTTCCTCCCCACCGGTCATCGACTCATCGCAGATTTGCTCTCAAATCCCA
This sequence comes from Aspergillus thermomutatus, assembly GCF_002237265.1. NCBI lineage: Eukaryota > Fungi > Ascomycota > Eurotiomycetes > Eurotiales > Aspergillaceae > Aspergillus > Aspergillus thermomutatus. The sequence continues at coordinate 14,452 of NW_020798107.1, read as the reverse complement.
GTGTGGCTCAAAGCCTGGAACTTGGGTTGGAGTGTACCTTCTTTTGCTTCAGAGATTCCCTTCGCTCGAATTCGGCTTTCCTTTCCTCTTTATTTTGGCAGTTTACGCTATTGAGACTCGAGGGATACCAAATTCTCCATTCCTCGTGCATCAATTGGCATGCACGCAAGTGATTCTGGTTCGACATCTTTTTCGCTTCCCCGATCTCGTTGTTTTCATCATTACTACTACTCCTGAGTCCTGACTCCTGACCCAATTAAACTTTGTGTGGAGGACTCCGACGTCGACGCTGTCGCTGGGCGTATCGCTTGCCCCCTCTCCCCTTAAGCTTCGGTTCCTTGGTCTTTTCGTCTCTCCTTTGACCCTTTACCTCCGTAGTCGAAATTTCTTTCTCACAGGCCTCTCGCCCGAGGTCTTTCTTAATTTTTCCTTCCCTCCTCTATCTAGCATTTCTCGGTTGTTCTCGCTGTGTGACTCGATTCCTTCCGAGCAGCGGTAGCTTGTCGCGCCCTATTGCATCTTGGATGCTTGGAACTTCCAAACAGCTCCCACTTCCTGACCGCTCACAGCGTAAACTAAAGGTCGACTCGGCAATTCCTCCCCCAAGCGCTGGGGAGTGAGTCGACAGAATCAAAATGGGCTTCGACGATGCTATGGCTGGTCTGCACCAGCTGTCCCGTCGCGCGGTAAGTACAAGGAGCTGCGAAGGACTGCGATAGCAATTCACCCTGGGGTTTAAACGGAACACGGACTGACGCCTTCTAGGATGACGACCCCCAAAATACGTCCAACTCAGCTTCTAGCTTGGTCACCACTTTGGTTCCTGCCCTAGTGGTAGCTGTCATCATGGTTCTGGTCTTCGTGATTCTGCGGCGAAGCGAACGTCGCATGTACATGCCCCGAACCTATCTCGGTTTCTTGCGCCCCTCGGAACGCAGTCCCTCCGTTGGCACTGGCCTGTGGAATTGGATTATCGATATGTACAAGGTGCCCGACGAATTCGTTTTGCAACATCATTCTATGGACGCCTATCTTCTGCTTCGCTTCCTGAAGTTGATTTCAGTCATTTGCTTTGTCGGCTGCTTGATGACCTGGCCCATATTGTTTCCTGTCAATGCGACAGGAGGAGCTAACAGACAACAATTGGACATCTTGAGCATGTCCAACATTTCACCGGATAAGAATGCTCGCTACTTTGCCCACGCCATCCTCGCTTGGATTTTCGTCGGTCAGTAATCTCTGCGCAATGGTATTTCACTATCGCTTTGTCTCGGGTTCTGATTGAGTGGCAGGATTCGTGTTCATGACTGTCACCCGTGAGGGCATTTTCTATATCAACTTGCGCCAGGCGTATTCCCTCTCTCCCGCGTATGCCAGCCGACTCTCATCGCGGACCGTTCTTTTCACGGCTGTGACTGAAGACTATCTCAACCGTGACAAGATTCGGAGAATGTTCGGCATTGAAAAGGTGAAAAACGTTTGGATCGCTACCGACACCAGTGAGCTAGAGGACAAGGTCAAGGAACGGGATGCTGCCGCTATGAAATTGGAAGCCGCCGAAACGAAACTGATTAAGCTTGCGAACGCTGCGCGAGCCAAAGCCCTGAAGAAAGGAGGAAGTGTTGAGGATGATGCTGTGCCACTCGAGAACTTGTCTGATGAACCAGATGATGAATCGGGCTCTGTGGCAGCTCGCTGGGTCAAGCCTTCGGACAGACCAACGCACCGTCTGAAATTCCTTGTTGGAAAGAAAGTTGATACGATCAACTGGGCCAGATCAGAGATTGAGCGCCTCAGCCCGGAAATCGAAGAGCTCCAGGCTAAGCACCGTGCGGGCGATGTCAAGCTGGTTTCATCCGTCTTTGTCGAATTCTACGCTCAAGCAGACGCACAATCTGCCTTCCAGTCGGGTATGTTACGTCTCGGGAAATTAATTTCACGAAGTTTAGGTGATTTTGAATGCTAACTAGCAAATGTTGCCAGTCGCTCACAATCTGCCTCTGCACATGGCCCCGCGTTACATTGGTCTGGACCCTACACAGGTCATTTGGTCGAACTTGCGCATCAAATGGTGGGAGCGCATCGTCCGTTATTCCGCCACAGTTGGATTTGTCTGCGCTCTCATCGTCTTCTGGGCCATCCCCGTCGCTGTTGTCGGTTCCATCTCGAACATCGATTCCCTAACGAACAAGGTTCACTTTCTCAGATTCATCAACGATGTCCCCAGCTGGATCAAGGGTGTCATCACTGGTCTTTTGCCCACCGTTTTGATGTCTGTGCTCATGGCTCTGTTGCCCATTATTCTGCGATGTAGGTCGTGTCTTCCTAAAGCCAACGCGACTACGGAACTGTACTGATCGTGCGTTTTAGTGATGGCCAAGCTCGGCGGCGCGCCTAGCGCGGCAGCTGTTGAGCTGACTACACAGAATTTCTACTTCGCTTTTCAAGTGGTTCAGGTCTTCCTGGTTGTGACCCTGGCTTCCTCGGCGACTAGCGTCGCCACGCGGATTGTCCAGCAACCTACTTCTGCTGCGCAGCTCCTCGCCACGAACATCCCCAAGGCTTCCAACTTCTACATTTCCTATATCGTTCTACAGGGTCTTTCGTTCAGCTCCGGTGCCCTGCTTCAGATCACCGGCCTGATCTTGGGCAAGATTCTGGGCAAATTGCTGGATTCTACACCTCGGAAGATGTACAATCGCTGGTCATCCCTCGCTGGTTTGGGCTGGGGAACCGTCTATCCTCCCTTGACCCTTCTTGCAGTCATCGGTAAGGCCTCGTAATTGTTGCTATTATTCTGGTTTCCTGCAGCTAACGATGTCGACCCGTTGGGGATAGCTATCACCTACTCGTGTATCGCTCCGCTGGTGCTTGGTTTCGCGACCATTGGTCTGTACCTGTTTTATTTCGCCTACCGGTACAACATGCTCTACGTGTCAAACGCCAATATAGACACCCAGGGCAAGGCTTACGCTCGCGCCCTGCAGCACATTACTGTGGGCTGTTACTTGCTTGTGATCTGCTTGATCGGCTTATTTGCCATCGGAACTGCAGCCAACCGGGTGGCACTGGGTCCCATGATCTTGATGATTATCTGCCTTGTCTTCATGATTCTTTACCACATTTCTTTGCACAACGCTCTTTCTCCTTTGATTAACTATCTTCCCAAGAATTTAGAGGCTGAGGAGCAGAGTCTTCTTCCCCCTGAGCCAATCAAGCACGGCGATTCTCCGGGCGAGCACCCGGACGGCATTGCTGCGACTGAGTCAGGGAAGAATGAGAATGGCAATTTCCCGGACTTTGACGCTGCCGAGAAGGGCCTGACCAGCGCCCCTGACGCCTCCGAGAAGAAACCCAATCTGATCTTGAAGTGGTTCCGCCCCGACAAATACGACGGATACTGGCAGCTGCGGCACCTTGTCCCGGACGCTCATGAGACTACACAGTACGCTCCAGAAGTTGAACGCGACGCCTACTTCCACCCAGCGATTACCTCCCAGCCTCCGCTTCTGTGGATTCCTCGTGATAAACTTGGGGTGAGCAAACAGGAGGTCAAGCACTCGGCACGGGTGATTCCCATCACAGATGAGGATGCTTGGCTGGATGATAAGAACAAGATCCACTGGGATGTTGACAAGGGCGTTCCCCCCATCTTTGAGGAGAAGGTTTACTATTAAGGTGTTGGATCTTTGCTTCCAACCTCTTTTTTGCCGAGTCGTCATTCTACCAAGTCTCGACGTAGAGTGAAGTTAATGCGATGCGGAAGAGGTCGTCGTCCTACTGCTTGATACCCCATCAGCCCTTGGCTGATTCAACGTCGCCGACCTGATACAATCTTGGACAAATATATAATCTAATGTATACTTTGAAGTGAATCCCTGTTGGTGGACGCAGATACCTAATGGTTTGATTTTGACACGGTCTATGATATCGATGGATACTCTTGATGTCATTGGAATGCTTCTTCACGCAGGGACGTTAGGACATATGAAATATATTGGTTCCTGACCACGCTACCTGAAACTAATAGTTACTTTTCCCTCTTCAAGTGGTAACAATCAGAACTCTAAGGCGAAATCATTGGTTCGTTCGAGTCAAGGTACTTCTTGTCATCTACAGTAATTGGCATCATTGCACCAAGTCCTAAGAAAGGGTGCAACTCATTATCCGGCTCACCCAAACAGGAGTAGCAACCACCACACGGCTGCGAACCACAATCCCAGCATGTCACGAATGGACCAGAACATCCATGCGCACAGCAGGTCAACGGGTATCCCTCGTCAGTCTGCAGAACAGACTCGCTTATCAAGTTGTGATTTGGAATCGAGCGTGCAAGGGAATAAGGGAGGATAATTATTCCTGCTAGAGTGACGGTGATGATAGACGACATCCGGAGTGTCTTCATGATGTTTTGTGGGTCAGTTCAACCTGCAGTGGGTTGGACACAATATGACAGCGTTATGGTGTTTGTCCGGCCATGTGTCCGGGCATAAATAGGCCACTGGTCCCATTGACCAGGATCTCGTTGACAACTCATGCATACCATCATGGTCAAAGATGCCAATGATAGGCAGGGTCTGCACAGGAATTATGGCCTCAAAGTCGAGGTCTCCGGCGGTTTCCGCAGACCACCACCGGACCGGCAATCCGGTGATTGTTCGCGTTGAATCCTTGCTTGACCGTTTTCCCCTGCGCCATCAATAGATCTTGTTGCTGAGAGAAAGCGGGGTTTCTCATCAACGGACCAGCCCCTGAGCTCATGTTTTGCATCTCTTGTTTTGGGTTATTTATCCTCCGTTCAGTGTTCAACTGCAACGTTTTCATGCCACGGTGACTTGTTTTGAAACACTGGTGGTTTCCCTCCAGTCTTGTAGTAGACCACGAATTGATGATTCCGGGAAATCCATGTCAGGTCATATCTCCAGGATCCATGGCAATTGCCGGTGAAATCGGCGAGCTCGCGATGATGGGGACCATTTTCCATTTTCAGCAGATGCTGATCTCGCTTATGCTGTTGCTAGTTTCAAGAGGGCCATGCAATGTTATGGCTTAGTTGTGCAGACAAGACGATTAGAGCATCGCTTGCAGATGCGGTGTAACCCTGATCTCACGGTGCTTGCCGGCTCAGAAGTCATACCGTGGGGTATATATAGCCCCGAAGTCGAGCAATTTCATCTTCAACCCAACTGATCGAGAGACTGTCTCGCACGCACCGCTCAAAATGATCAAACCCTCTATCCTCGGGGCATTGGCCCTGCTCGCGTGCAGCCTCCCCAGCAACGCCACACAGATCTTCAGCAACACCGGCACCCTGACAGGCTGGGACTCGACCAACCAGGAACACTCCGGCACGGTGCAGCAAGTCACCAACGTCGTGTACGAGGGCTCCACCGCCCTCAAGATGACCCAGGTCTACGACTCGAGCTACACAGGCCGCTACCACTCCGAGGTCGTCAAGAATAACGTGTACAAGCGCGGCGACACGGGGTTCTACGGCTTCGCGTTTCGCCTACAGCAGGACTGGCAGTTCTCCCCGGCGCAGTCGTACAACATCGCGCAGTTCATCGCGGATTTCTCCGACACAGGCTGCGACGACTACATGCCCTCCAGCATGGTGTGGCTGGTCGGTGACCAGCTCTACTCGCGCGTCAAGCAGGGGACCGTCTGCGCGCAGAAGACCAAGACCTTTAGTAACCTTGCCACGGTCACTGCGGGGACGTGGCACAAGGTGATTATCCAGGCGAAGTGGAGCACGGATGGCACGGGGTTCTATAAGATGTGGTTTGATGGGGTCAAGGTGCTGGAGGAGTATGATATCAACACGACGGTTGAGGACGACCGCGCGTTCCAGTTCCGGGTTGGGCTGTATGCGAATGGATGGCATGATGATAACGGGATGAAGGGGACGCAGGGGACGAGACAGGTTTGGTATGATGAGATAGCGGCAGGGACGACTTTTGCCGATGCGGATCCAGCGCAGTGGTAGATTGGTATTTGTGTCGGCGGTAGGACCGAATCTCGGGCATGACCAGAAGGATGCGAAGTGGACGGAATCCAGACACGAAACGGCATTCGCAGATAGATGATAGTGATTGAATTGTATCAGGAGACTTTCAAGTCTTAATTTGCTGCTCCTGCAGTCTTTCCGCAAGGATGACCAGCTAGCAACTTGACGACTTGACCTCGACTTAACACTTTTCGCGTAATCCAGGCAAACTCCCATCTTTGGTCTGCAGTATCACTACGGACAACAAGTAGTACATAAACCCTGTAGTTTCCAGTGTCCACTCGGTACTCTGTAGTCCGTACTAGGACCAGCTCCGTCCCACGTGTGTTTATAAAAGCTTGCCCTCAATCCCTGATTCGAGACACGGGGAATTTGCCCCGTTCATGTTTAATCCTTATGACTATCCATTTTCGGTAGTTTCAACACCATCGTCTTCTACCAGCTTTTCGTCAATAACAACGTCTTTAGTATATTCGTAAATTTAACATACGCCCGTCAGAGAAAAATGCCGGTATGATCATCAGGAGCAGAGCAGGGCCGTGTGGTTTTGTTGTCGTAGATCATTCCTCACTCAAACCCGACGCGCATTGCGCAACCACACCCCATCGTCTCTGTGCTGATTGGTCGTTTTTAATTCTTCTAGCTGGTAATCTGCAACAGGGGGCCCACGTGATACATTCATGGCTTTGTATTTAGTATCGACTCCGTAAGTTGTCTTGATTCTAATAGTCTGATCCAGATTCATTAATCGGGGAGGATAGTAAAAGTCAAACCCCTGAATGTTCTGTCGTGTCTTTACTACGTACTACGAATAATCATTTTCTCTCCTGTTCTGTTTCTGAGTTGTCAGAACCCAGATATGCGGATCAGTCCACAGCTACGTAATGCTGAAGATCATGATATGCATCCCTTTTTACTGGATCAGGCACTGTAGAGTGTAGATAGACAGGTGTAACTTGTGCTTGTATGTAGTTGAGGAAGCTTGGTTGGACACCCGTTGCTGCCGTTGGTCCACCCGTCCAGGGCCAGAAGTGGGCCCGAATTTCCACATCTCAACACTATTCTTGGAACGTCCCATGCTTGTGCTTCTTCAGTGTTTGGACCTGGATTGCTTGTTTGGCATAGGTCAAGGCAATGTCGGCAGATTTGTCCTCCAAAAATGAGATTCGGACCGTAAGCTGAATTCGTATATAGGCATCATCACTTTGTGTACATTGGAAACAGTCAGAAGCCAACCATGTGGCTCGATTCAGGTTGAAGAGGCATTTCATGGACGGAATGATAAACTTTGTTCATCCGTGGATGCTTCGGGATTGCGTGCCACTGACCCACAAGGGTCTTGCCCCAGGACCAGCGTGGTGGAAAACGAAGATGGCCCTGATCAAGTAATCAAGCAAAAGGGTCTACGACTCTCAGTCGACGATATGACGAATCCAGCACGGCACTTCCTCTTCCCAATCCCAGTGAGGGACTCAGGGTCTCTCGAACAGCGCATATCCTATCGATAATCCACCACAGTAAGTGCTGCTAAGCATTGCGGATCCCGGTCCCGTTCCTGATCAACATCGGTCAGTGGATTGGTCGGTATGAAAACATTGAGCCGTGGTCTGCTACCTGGGTAATGATGTATGCTCATCAGGCTGAAGCAGTTGGTCTTCGATGATCGTCAGGCGCATTGGTTAAATGCATCTGACCCTCCCTCTGGCAACCATGCAGGCAATCAACAAGATGTTGATGCACCGGTTTGCGCGCCATGGCCTCTTAACGGCGGTCTTTTTCATGCTCTTGATCACAGTGTGGTCATTGAACTTGGATTTTCTGATATCGAATGTAAGTCATGTCATTGCCTAAGTGGAAGTAAAGGACTGATCGTTGGTCTTCGGAAAACAGCGACGCAAGACCGCGCAAGAGAGGTATCTCGAGGAACAAAAGCTGTATCCTAGGTATGCATACGTTCCATCAGGGTACTAAGGACGGCAGCTAACGTACGACTCTTGTTGTGTATAGTGTGTTCAGCCATGTCGTCTCCACACTGGACCGGATCGCCGTCTCTCCGAGTCACGACAACCGTACCATTCTCGAAGATCCTCGTTTCGAAGGAAGGCAAGGCAGCAAGATCCCCAGGATATACCGCCCATACCCAGACTACAGCAGTCAAGAATGGCAGAACGCGCATCGCGGTTCGTTTGTTCCATGCGAGGGCCCGCGTGGGAAGCTCCTGAATGAGAGTTTAGAAGACCAGGTCGGCGTTTACATTGGCGTTCCTGATGGTAGGCTTTGTCTGTGCTTTCTGGATTTCTGGTGAATTGAGAATGCTGACGCACAGGCCAGAGTTCCCATCCCCTATGCTTGGTAGCCACGAGGCCGTCGGGTTCGATGCTCAGGTTTCCTTTGACCGCTACACTAGGTATGGTGCTTATGGCTTGGGGGAGGACGAAAGTTTTGTGGCCAACTGGATCAAGCCATCCAAGGTCAAGTGGAACGAAGTGGATTGGTCAGACCTGCAACGCCAGTGCTATGATAGCAATGCCGCCAGATTCTCTCGGAAGAATGACGGTCTCCCCAAAGCAAAACAGCACATCGCTCCCGAGTCTCGAACTGCCGTTCTCCTTCGCACCTATGTCGGAAAGAAGTATACCGAGAATGATCTTCAAGTGATCCGCTCAATGATCACTGAGCTGTCCCTACAGTCAGGAGGGGAATACTCTGTCTTTTTGCTCCTTCACGTCAAGGACTCGGAACTCCCGATCGACCAGGTTGAAGTACAGCAGAGGGTCCTGAAAGATAATATTCCGGAAGAATTCCGGAGCATGACTATTCTCTGGAATGTGCCAATGGTCGCGTCCCGGTATCCGAATCTCGATCGCAATGTCATTGAGTACGTTCGCATGGCAATCAGGTCACTGATCGAGTTCAGCTGACTGTTTGTAGTGTCCATCATGCGCAATGGCTTTCCGTCCAACATTTCGCCCTGCAATATCCCGACTTTGACTTTGTGTGGAACTGGGAGATCGATGCTCGATTCACGGGCCATCACTATGAGTTCGCCAACAAGGTAGCCGAGTTCGCTCGGAAGCAGCCACGACGGGGGATGTGGGAGCGCAATTCTCGCTTTTACATCCCGGCAGTTCATGGTGCCTATGAGAGTGCTTTCCGGAAGTTTGTGGAGCGTATCGAAGACGAAGCGGTCTGGGGCCCTTTACCCATCCCCATCAACGACAGGGAGCTCCTCGGTCCCACCCCGCCGGTGCCCTCGCCGAGCCAGGACTCCTATGCTTGGGGAGCTGGCGAGGAAGCTGATTACATTGGCTTTCTTCCAATATTCCATCCCATCGGTACAGAATGGGTCATCCGGAATGAGGTATCAGGGTACGTGGGAGTCGACACTCCCCGCCGAGCCTCGTTGATCACACATTCCCGGCTTTCGAGGAGATTGTTGCTCGCCATGGACGCCGAGAACCTCGCTGGTCGGCATATGGGCTCGGAGATGTTCCCAGTCACCACCGCACTGCATCACGGGCTCAAAGCCATTGCCGTGCCGCATCCGATATACTCAGACAAGAACTTGCCTCCGGAAAGCGTGGATAAATGGTTCAACTCCGGTGTCAATGGGAGAACCGGAAGCACAAAGAACAGTCCCTTTTCCTGGGGCCGGGAATCCCGCTTCAAGGACCTCTCGTGGTACTATCGTGCCAATCTACCAGGACGGCTGTATTGGAACTTTCTGGGATGGAGAAAGGAGGGGACTGGAGGGAAGCTGGTAAGAACCGTGCGTAAGCTATGACCAGGCAGTCGTGCTAATTGCGGTGCATTATAGTATGAGACCTTACATGGACGGGTCTGTCTTCCGTCGATACTTTTCCATCCTGTCAAGGATGTTCGACCGGACTCGGATAGCACACACTATCAGTTTGATTCGGAGTTGGGATATGTTGCCACTCAGTGATACCTCTTCGTTTTGTCACCTCGTTCGTTGTATATATTTAGACTGGTTTGTACTATATATTCGCTTTAGCCTGACCAGAGTCGGCTCGTCCAGTGGAGTCCGGAGTCTGTGATCACATACGGAGTACCTTTTGAGTCTCTCGTTTGCCTTTCATCTGGTGTTCGGATAGAGACCAGGCACCTTTGGCGTGCATCTTGTTCATGCGTGGTATATATCTCTATTGGTATCTCATCATTGTGTTCGCTTCACTCCAATCCCAACCACACTCTGACATCTCCAATTCAGTGATCATATTCATAATCAAGAAGTACCTGCATCACTCATATGTGTACAACCGTCTAACTCCAAAGCTTAAGTTAATTCAACATTAGAAACAATGACACAATGCAAGTATCGTCAATGTTGAAAATGTGATCTATCACACCTCGCACCACATTCCCCGATTCAATCATCGATGTCTGATATCTTACGACTGTCGTATTACGCTGTACGGAGTACCTAGACTCAATACCTTAAGGAAAATGTCATATGGAACGTCCCTACTCCCTGCTCATGGAATGAGTTTTCGCCATCAGTACAAAGTACAGAGCACCCAGCTCTTCCTGGAACCACTCTGTACGAACTGTGCTAATGAACTCGAAAGAATATTACCACTTACCAAGGCTCAGTGTGAGTTGACTACCAGTGGTCCATCTCCTCAACCCCATCAAACAAAAACAACAATAAGATTCCGCTTCATCACAGCGAAAAGAGACAGACAACCTTTCGAATCCTCACTCCCGCCATCGAGACAAGAGACACTAACTGACACTGACACTTTCCAAGTCCAGCACTCATCCCCCAAACGGGCCTCTTACACGACGCCGCGTCGCCGGGAGGGATCCCCCCCGGCTCCTAGCGTCGGTAGTGGCTGGATCTTCACACCAATGAGAATATGGAGATGGCAGATGACATGGATGAGCGGGGTGCTTGTTCTGGTGATTTCGACGATTTGGGGCGGTTACTGCGCCGTGGTTGGTACCAGGGTGGGAGGTAGGTAAGCTACCTTAGGAAATATGCAGTACGGGACAGGGGGCAGTGTTCTTCACCTGTTCAGCCAGCCACGGACGGACCGGTGGGATGATGCAGGTGTTCGGATCTGGGTTCTTCGGTTGTCAAGGGTTGAGCGTTGATTCTGAGGACTAACCATGATACCTTGTCACAGAAGTGTGGTTGAAAATGATTGGTTTCAAGATGAGGTTTAGAGAATCAATCAATGAATTATCAGTCTCAATACATATTGCAAGATATACTGAAGATGAACTTGAAATCGTGGCCTGAAAAAAATCGGGATGAATTGGAAACGCCAGCATCCCAACGCCATGCGAGTCCGACCTTGTCAGACAGTTTGTAGACAGACAAATAAGAGAACCCATAACCGAGAAGGTAACGAAAGAGATGAGGGAATGGAGTGGTTCGAGACAGTACAGTCGCGGCAAAGGAATAAAACGCAAGAAGCAGCAAGTCACCCAAAGACATAGCCATGCTTTTCTCGCTCATAATGATAATGATGGTATTGATGCCCCGATGATATACTGCCCATGATGATGATAGTAACGCTGCACGATGCTAAACACAAAGAAATGTTGATATAGTTCTCGTAGAACATTGTACGGTAGGTGATGACCATTTTTGGCCTAGGTTCTGAGCCGACTGGCGCGGAAGGCCTTGATATCAATAGATTCAACTGAAATAGACGAAGCATCGTCAACTTCGATTTCCTCGGTGCACGAAGCCTGAGGTTTGTCGCGCTGGGGTTCGGCAATCGTCTTCGTAGGTGAGACCATGACACTTTCCTTCTTCACTTCTTCTTTTAAAGACACCTCTGGTTGCTCGGCTTTCAAACTTTGCGCTTCTTTCGTCGCCAATTCGAGCAGTGACCGAAAGTTCTCCACAACACCTTTCAATTCCGCTGAGCAATCTCCATACCGCAGAAATTGGTAAGCTGCTGTCTCGCAGAGGCTGTGTACCAGCTCGAGCTGTTTATCTACCACGTCAAAAACCGTTTCTTTCGGAGGAACGCGGCTTGAGGAAGCCTCAGCCGGGGGAGGACCCCTGTTTCGGATGCTGCGAATATTGGACAGTATGTCGCTATCAGAACCGTCAACCTGGTCCAGAAGAGCCGGTGCTACACGATTCTTCCTTGCGTCTTGGTTGCCCATGCGCGATCGGAGCCCACCCAGGGAGATCTGTGACATCTTGCCTCGTCGCATATTGTTCCGTGCGGTACCGATATTCCGTACCATCTCCTCCAGCGACTTTTGCGTGTGACCGTCGTAGTGAATGACCACGTTGTGTCGAATGCTGACAAAGGCGGCAGGCCCGTCGGCAGAATCGATGGAAGGACTATCGTCGGCACTGCGTTTCCGGGGATTCCCAATCAACCTAATCTGGGACGTTGGGGCTCTCAGTGCAATGCTAGAGGTTCCTTGGGTTGCTTCGACCGAGGTCCCGCGATTCGGGGACGAGGGGAAGATGTCATCGGTGCGGATGGAGCAGACGGAGCTGTTCTTGCGACGCCGGGGCCTCACCGGGGCGTACTTCTTGTAAGCCTCGGTGTACTCGGCATGTTTCGCAGCGGTATAGGTGGCCAGTTCGGAAATTTGATCAATCCAAGCCGGCAGATTGTCGCACATATAGGAGAAGGCTCCTAAAGCGTCCATTGTAGGAGCTATGGCTGTATGCTACGTTGAACACAATTGGGAGGTTAGAAAAGAAGAGAAACAAGGACGAAGGTGACCAAATGTCTTCAGATCCTATTTAGAAATGATATTCGAATAAATCGTGCCGTCGTGAGTCGTGAGGTTCGATGGTGGGCGAGTACCGTAGGTCGCGGTCGGAACCCGTTGGTTCCTTAGTATCCTCCCATGAGGCGAAAAAGTGATCACTCAAAACAGTGGAAATTGGGCGTGGTAGTAGTGAGTGTTTGTTGTCTATGAGATTGGATATTGTTCTCAATGACGGTATAGAGGCCGCAGATAGTATCGCGGGATATGAAATAAAAAAGCCGACCGATGGCTGTGTGAACGAAGTCGAAGGTCAAAAAGAGGTATGGGAGGATGAGAAAGAAATGGGGAGAAGAGACGGGACGGGCCAGAATTATGGAGGAGAGAGTGGAGGAGACGTATTATTTCTGACCGAGAGAGGTAAGGTAATGTTACATATGTGTTACGAACGAGTACCTACCTAGGTAAGGTAGAGGCCGAACAACAGGTCCAAGTACCGTCTTGCAGGAAGTGTTTGTTATACCAGTATGTACTGGTAAGTGGTACTTTCATTCCCCGAGAATGAAGCCCGAGACTTGGCATGGGTCGACGGCTGCAGGAAGCCGCATTTGTTGTTATCCGTAAGGTAAGGTATGGGTTACTCCGTACGCTATGACAGAATTACAGGGATGTATCTTACGATACCGCTGCATGAGCGAGCTACTGTCATACTTGGTAGAGAGTCAGAGTATTCTGTACTGCTGTCATACTAAAGGACAATCAACTTTAGGAATTGAGCTAAGAATAAGGACTCATGCCCAACGGAATATCCCTGCTAGCTTTCCTTGGCGGTTTGTCCTGACGTCGGGTATCATGGTATCATGGTATCATGGTAGGATTACCTTGGGGTATCTTACCTATGCTCCGACGCTTGCTTCTCCACAGTCAACAGATACAATGGCAATGCAGTATCTGTTGGCTTCTCAATTGTTCAGAATACTCCTCAAACACCCGGGTCATCTAGTCTAACGGCCCCAAGACGCTGCTGACATCTGACAGCTCGTCAAAGTTGCGGTGAAAAGTCCCCTCGTGGAAGGTCTGCCTGCAATTCGATATGCAAGACAGCGGTTCCGTCTATCACAGGCTGCTGACTGCCAATCAATGCTCAACACTTTGTCCGTCTGTCATCTAAGAGGACTATAGTGCGAAGCGTGAACAACCTGATACTAGAACGATTAATCGCATTGTTCCCCGCCCCGGATTCGATGATATGGGTCCGTCCTTGACAACAGCCATTGTATGATGTGCGTGGAGGGGTGGATGATCAGAGTGCGCATTGCCCGATGGAGTAAATGGATGCCATACAAGGTGGATTTGATTCAACCCAGAAAGTCTCTTTTGCTTCGTCTGCTCCACATCAAATTACTTGAGTCTCCAATATGAATCAGATAAATGGGCCCAGTCTAACTAGGCAAGATCAAGGAGCTCCTCGTGTGGAGTACGTACTTCGTATCGAATTGAGGGCAGGATGTCTTTGCAGCAGCATCAAGCAAGATTCCGAGTTCTAAGTTACTAACACTACTACGGCTGTAATAAGCGAATGAAACAACCATAGGATGACTAGTAGTTAACGTAATCCACGGCCGAGCCGTCCACACGGCCGTCCCGTCCATTTTCGCGCCCATCTGCTGCAGATTTGAAGCCTTTCAACCCCCAACATCATTAAATTAGACTATTAAGTAGCTGATTATATAG
>NW_020798629.1:0-3763 GCF_002237265.1 Aspergillus thermomutatus | reverse complement strand
CTGGAGGGGCGATGGGACGGGGTGGAGAGGCGGAGAGGCAGGTTGGTGTGAGGGCGCAGACGCCGGAGGAGTTCCGCGGGTGGTTTTTGGAGATGATGAAGAGGCGGGAGAGGAGGGTGGTGAATAGTATGGTCCAGAGTAGGGTGGGTTTTCTTTTCCCTTTGCTTGTCTTGTTTGGGTTTGTCGCGTGATGTCGTGCTGATTGTGGGTGTGCAACGGTGACAGGGCTCGCTGACTCTCGGGGTTGATGCGTCGTCCATGATTGAGGTTGATGAGGATGCCGGGGAGGTGTATTTCCATATTCCCTCGCCCAGTTTGTCTTCGTATGCTGTCAGATACTCTTTCAAGGCGCCGCTTCCCACGTCGAAGGTACTGGTCGGAAAAGAAGAGGCTGAGGAGGAGGATGAACAGCCTGATGGTGAAGCGACTCGGCAGAAAGTCCATTCATACGAGGAGGCTCAAGGGCCTGAGATTACGTTCAATGCGGGTATCTCTGGCAATCTCCGACGCTCTTTTCGTCAGGTCCGATTTCAGATTGAGGGAGGAGAAATAGAGACGCGAGCTGTATGTCCAGATACACACGACCTTCCGCCATCGTGTTGAACTGTTCTCTAACTGTTCAGCAGGTTCCTCTGCCCCTGTTCATTGCAGCAAGAGACATCAGTTTGGGCGCCGGCGTAGCTCAACGCTTTGGAGATGTCGCGAGCATGAAAGGTATTCTGGCCAAACGCCCTTTTGCATTTCTGCGAGACTCGGCCTTTGCGTTGAACGCGGCACTCCTGCCGACTCCGTTGTTGCAGGCAACCATTGTCAAAGCAATTCAGCCCATTCCTGGGACGCAACCGTTCCACGTCAACGCGAGCGCCATTGTCACCAACTCGCTCCTAAAAACGCCACCGATGCTTGGACTACATGTGACAAAGGAGATTGGTGAAAGGAAGCACGCCTTCTGCTCTTGGTCCAGCGGTACCATCCTCTGGCCAGAGGTGCTGAAGGTTTTATTCAGTCCGATTGCCCGCCTTGACCTCGATCCAGAGTCGGCCATGTCAATGACCGCTTTTGTCCAACAGAGTCAATTCCAGTTGGGATTCCTCTCTGTTCCCAAGCAAACCAGGAATACAATGGTGATGGATGACGACGATGACGAGGCGGAGGAGGAGGATGAAGAGGAGGCTGGATTTAGACAGATCCGCAAGAAGGCGCGCAGCGAGGCAGATGCTGCCGAGTCCTGGCAGACGGTGGTCACTGCATCACCTGAAGGAGCAGGACTGTCCCTCGCATATGCTCGGAATGTCTTCAATGGCAAGGCAGCCAGCGAGCTTGCTCGCTCCGAGTGGAGCTCCGAGGGCCATTATTCTTTGCCGTCCGCGAGCGAGCCTCGGTCTGTGCGAGTTGAGGTCCGGAGCACGGTGAATATGGACCTGTCCCTAGCCTGGAACATTTCGGGCACGCGCCAGGTAGGCAGATTCACCCGCATGGGCTTCGGAGTTGGTGTCGAAGGAGGCCGTGGCCTCGTCATGACAGCCTCATGGAGCAGACTCGGGCAGAAGATCAGCCTCCCCATTGCGGTCTGTCCGATGGATGTCGTTAATGCAGATGCCGCGGCGCTTGCAGTCATCTTCCCCTGGGTGGCTTACTGCGCACTTGAATTCGGATACATCCGCCCTAGAGAACGGAGGCAGCGTCGCCGCGCCATTGCTCGGCGGCAAAAGCAGCTGAAGAGGTTGATTCCGAAGAAGAGAGCAGAAAGTCAACAGGCAATCGAACTCATGGCCGAACAAGTACACCGCCGGCAAGCGCGGGAAGAAGAGCAAGGTGGTCTGGTCATCACCAAAGCTGAATACGGCCATTACCCATCGCCGAAGAAGTGGGCAAATGACAGCGCTAAGGATTTGGAGATCGCTGATGTGACGATTCCGGTGGCTGCGTTGGTGGATCGCGGCCAGCTGGTGATAACAAAGGACATTGTCAAGGTCAGTATCGTGCGGTAACGTGGTCCTGGACTTCACTAACCGTTCATTAGTTCCAAATTCTTGGCTTCTACGATCCCGCGCCTCTTCTCCCGAAGAAGCTGAAGATTTGGTATACTTATCACGGAAAAGAGCATTTCGTGGAAGCAAACGATTCGGAGGGCGTTGCATGTCCTATGCGCGCGCATCTGCTTGGTTGAATGAGATCTGATCGATCTTACTTGACTTGATGATTTCGCTTAATCCCTTAATGTTCACTGTCATATTGTCTCTACTCCTATAATCATCGCCTCCTCTCATCTCCCTTCGCGATTTCACCCTCCTCCCCGCTCGAATCATCTTGTCGCCATCAAGATGGCTTTTTCGATATGGTCATATCAAATTTTGGAATACCCATAGACGTGCCAATCATGTTCGGAGGGGATCGTGAGGCTGGTCACTTTGTTCTTGGTGTCGTTGGTGTACTATGTTGTACAATATCACAATTAAATAGTTATAGAGATTTTCAGTAAGTGTGTACAAGTGTATATTCATACAAGTATTTCTATAACTTCTGGCTATCAGTCATGCCTTCTCGATTGTCCAGAGCAGTTTTCGAGTTGAAGATCATAAAGAGATAATATGTGAAGGCATTGGCGCGCGTCGCGATGTGCCCAAGTACAAAAAAACAGGATCACCTCCTCTATTCACTAGCGGCATGTGAAACTAACTATAGTTGCAACGGATCAATCTCAAGCAACAAGTGAAAGAAGTACCTGAACTTTGGCGTCAGGAAATTTGAGGCGATTCCTGTACAGACGGACAGCGACTACAGGAAGCCACGCGAACCACTCGCGCACTCCCGCCCGTCGGCCGCCAAACGAAAAGCAATAATCATTGCCATCCAGAAGTTCGCCCATCCCACGTCACTTACCCTTTCCACCTTGTCCCCCTTTCGACAATGACATCCATTGCAGAGGGTCTTTTCAAGTCTCTACCAAAGCCGAAATATACCGGCGAGGATGAGGAGGTGCCTCAACATGCCCAGCCCCGTGGTCCGCGGATCGTGGGCGCCGACCAGATCGATCAAAGTCAGATTGTTTTGAGGGTAGGTTATTCTGTCTCTACGCTTCAGACTTTTTTTTCCATTTTAATTGTATGCTGACGATTTTGGTCTACGATGTACAGAAAACCGGTCCTCCCCCATATGGTAACCGTACAGGATGGCGACCTCGAGCACCTGAGGATTTCGGCGACGGTGGCGCGTTCCCCGAGATTCTGGTCGCACAGTATCCCCTCGACATGGGCCGCAAGGGCACTGCTTCGACATCGAACGCGCTCGCGGTGCAGGTCGATGCGGAGGGAAAAGTCAAGTACGACGCGATCGCCCGCCGGGGTCACAGCGAGAACCGGATCGTCCATGCTTCCTTCAAGGATCTGATTCCGCTCCGACAGCGGGTGGATATGGGAGAGGTCTCGCTAGACCGTCCCTCGGAGGAAGAGGTGCAGGCGCAGATGGAGAAGACGAAGAATGCGCTGGCGAGTCTGGTCGAGGGTGCCGTGGCGGCGCAGAAGCCGAAGAACGTCAAGGGTGGTCGGAGGGCAGAGCCTACGTTTGTCCGGTACACGCCTGCCAACCAGATGGGGGATACTACGCGGAAGAACGATCGGATCATGAAGATCGTTGAGAGACAGCAGGATCCCATGGAGCCGCCCAAGTTCAAGCACAAGAAGATCCCCCGCGGCCCGCCCTCGCCACCCCCGCCCATTATGCATTCTCCACCCCGAAAGCTGACGGCAGAAGACCAGGAGGC
>NW_020798628.1:0-3809 GCF_002237265.1 Aspergillus thermomutatus | reverse complement strand
GATGGGGAGTGTGAGGAGGGGGAGGAGGTTGGTTAGGTAGTGCATGGGGATGTGTTCTTAGCTTGATCCGATGACGTTTTGCTATAATATCTTGATAAACGAGGGCAATTTGATGATGGACTATCAGTGTAGGCATGAGGTGGCTGGAGCTGAGGCAGCAATGAGAGCTGTCCGCTGTCGGTCACGTTACACTGTCTTATCGCCCGAAAAGGGAAAGTAGGGCAGGACTGCAGGGCTAAACGATCGAGCATGTGATCAGCGACTTGTCTTTTGTACGAGGCTTAATGCGATTGTCATGTTGGAACTCATTTTATGATATATTTGTATAGCATATGCTCTGCTTTACTGACACTAGGTGCTGAGTCGCACTGTTCAAGTCGCCTGACTGGTCTAGGATATATATCAGAGATCTCCGTATAACAACAAAGGATCAGGCGAGGACGAGAGGAGTAGAGGGTGTACAACAGTATCTGTCATGTCTTGCCCGTATATCCTTGATGATGGTTCTATTTGAGCTCCGTGCTCACTGTGTTCCGGGGTACAAACTTCGATTTCTGAATGACGCCTTGAGATGGTCAGTGGTGTCGCATTTCTGTCCGAACGGGCTTCAGAGAAGCTGCGCACGGATACAGGGTTGCTGTTGCTGAAAATTGGAGTGCCGGTATAAATTCTGTCAATTATATCGGCTCGTTTATTGTCCCCAATCCCTGTGTGACTGACCCGTGAGGAGCCTTGGGTGTCCGTGCGATTGTCCGGACTTTGGCTGGCGAATTGATAGATCGATGTTGCGTGGCTGTCCTCAATTAATGGAGTGATTTCCGGCTTATTGACTGCAGAGTTCCTCGGAGTCGACATCCAGTTTGTTGTTTCATTACTCTCTTGATCTCCTGCAACATCTATAGGTTGAGCGAATATCGTCATCGGTGATGTATACTGTCCAATCCGTGAATTTTGACCAGCAGTATCTTTCTGAATATCTGACCCGAATGGATGAAGATATCGGACTTTCTGGCTTAATGGCCGTCGTATACTGCACCTTGGCTCTGGAAGCCATCCAGATGGTGACTGCGTGTCTGCCGCTGCAGGTTCACTTTCATGATGACCTAATGATTGATCGAGGGAGAGTCGATATTTTGAGGACTGTGAAAAGGGGCCCTGTTCAAGCTGCGGGCCCCGATGGCGGTCCGGAACTGTCCTTACCATTATCCCATCATTCGAGAACCTCTCCTTCTCAGCGGCTATTTGATCGTCAATCGTGAAGCGATTTTGGATGACTGACCCCGACGAGTAATGGACTTCGTTGCTGTCATGGTACCTCAATGCCGTCGAGCTTGATGCTCCAAAATTCTGACCCAGAAACCCGGGTGTTTGGATCAGTCCACTGGCATTCCTGCTGGATGTTACCGGATCCGCAATGACGGATTCGGAAAGACGAGATCGTGGGGAGATAATAGAGTGTATAGCCGACTCAGGGTCTTCTGATTTCTCCCAACAATATAGTGATCTGTTAATTGAGTCTTCCCTTGCGCTCCGTGTGTCGGCGCCACTGTATTGCTGCACTGACGGATCCGAGCCCTCATTGGGACAGAGTGATACATCTCTATCAAGGAGCATTGGTTGTGAGGAGAAGTTCTCGCGACGCTCTTTAGGAATGCCTCCGCCAGCATGGCACCGCCGTCCATTGATCTTAATTTCTAAATCCTCAATCCTAAGTATATCCGATGACATATCCTGTCGAGGAGTCTTGCGAGACTTGGCAAATTCAGATGGCAAAGCCCTGTGTTCCATGGTAGCTAATCTCGTTCGGTCAGCCTCTGTTAATCTTCGTCTTTTACCAAAATGCTCGACCTCCTCGACTGGTGTGAATGAGATCTTGAGAGGCCGCGCAGCTCCGACAGCAGCCCAGTCTGTTGTCTCTAGTAGTTGGCGCTTGATATGTTCTAGGCGATCGGCTGGCTGCGAGTTTTTCTTTTCCTCAGAACAAATGGAGGAATCTCTAGTCAGCTGCGACTGCGAAGGATTGACCGTAGTCTATCGAAAATACACAATTTAGCTGCGGAGCCGGTGGATGGACGTTCTTCCAGCCGCCATGGAGCCACACAATCGTTGGGTTCGAAGATCAAGGAATCGTACCTGTTTAGCCAATCCATGCCTATGAGCCTCGTCTTCAGTGGACTTTGCCTGATGCGATGTCCCGAAAGTGGCAAATTTAATGAGCGATGGAGCCTGCTGATAACTTCTTGTACTCCTCAGTCTTGATTTTGCAAAGTTCTGCTTCTGATTTCTAGCAAGATTGCTGGAGCGATTGTTCGAATGACGTTGCAACCGACCTCCCGTCCAGTTCATGGCAATATGTGGCATGTAAATGAGCAGACGACAGTTGAGAGATTATTGTAGATGCCCTGAATAGGTTATGCGGGAGTACCGAATCCTCAGACCGTCATGTGATACTAGAACGCAGGCCCAACATGCTCATTAAGGCTTCCAAGACCATTTTGCCAGACTAATCAGATTCAAGTATGCGGTAGACAGTAGTATTGGTAGCTAACTGATACGAGCAGACTGTAAATAGATCAGAGACACAAATTGCAACAGCTCTACTCCGTATGATGGACGTCCAAGTGGATATAGCCCGCAGAACAACAGTGACATCGCGGGACTGTTGCGGCAGCTGCATGTCATGGCCTACTGCAACTGTGCAAGTCAAAAGTGTATTGTTTGCTTTATTGCAATTGATGCCTACAATGACTTGCAGCGAAGCAGGAGCCGAATGGAGTCAGACCATCGCGACTTTTATGACGGGGGTTTGAGCACTAAGTAAGGGGCTCTGATGCTCGTGGCCAGTCGTCTTTGTTCCCAGATGAATGGTTAGACTATTGCATGCATGAAAGGCTCCACTGTCTGTACAGACGTTGAGCTGGAGGTGAAGGTTGGTACCTGACTCTGTCCATTGGGCATGTATCTTTGTAGGAACAGTAGGTCTGATCTATGCCGTTAAGCTTTCTGTAGGGCTTCCCAAGGTAAGTTCCGTAAGTTCCCGTCTTCGCCCAACAAAATGTTGGAAGGGAGCGGGCCGTCCCGGAAGACGGTCTTGAACAGTACAAGAACCAAGGTTGCACTAAGCCACCGAGTGCTACGTTTATGAGGTCAGATTAGCTAATGCTGGATAAAGCAAACACTGCAAATCTATCACGTGATTGCTCGCTTCTCAAAACCGCGTTTTCCCACTCAGCAGAATAAGTTCTCTTCTCTCACTGCTTGACATCCATGGTCCAACAATCTCAACAATCTCGAGAACACTTGAGGCATCTACCATCCAATGGAAAGGCGACCAGATTGCTGTAAAGCTACTCAGCCTGTGCCTTGATGCAGGCACAATCTTTTGTACTGAACATGTACTGGCACAGTTCATTAGGGATTGGTTCATATCAGTGCCTGCCTTCTGACAGCGCCTAAATGACAAGGTAAGCACATTTTTTCATAGCCAATTTTTCTTTTCATGGCAATTGTCTTAAGAAATGCTCCACTGTGTTTCCCTCAATTTCGCTTTTTTTTTTTTCTTTTCTTTTCTTTTTTTTTTTTTTTTTTTTTGTGTTTGTTTTTTTATTTTTTTTTTTTACTTGATTATCACCATTACCAATAAGCCAAAGTTAAATCAGATCTTTGGTTTGTTTAACGACAACCCTTTACCATCTTTTACCCCTTTCTTTTTAATCCCCCGTTCTGCCTGTTCATGTTTTTCTTTTTTTTTTTTAATGGATTTTTTTTTTTTAGTGTTTTATATTTCTTCTTCGTTACCAATGTGAAAA
>NW_020798627.1:0-3614 GCF_002237265.1 Aspergillus thermomutatus | reverse complement strand
GGACAAGGATGGGCCCACAAAGCACCCTAAAGCAGCGGGGTGCTTGGCTTGTCGAGGACTTGGCTACTGATGACTGAGTTCTTAAAGTCTCCTGCACTCAGCAATAACACAATCACTTCCCCAACACATACCAACACATATACGACCACCATGGCGGAGACAATGGCCGAGCGACGCACGCGGAAATTTGAAGAATGGGCTGCAATGGAAAGTTTATGGGACAAGGCGATCCAGTCTCCAGCGGAGATCACCCAGGAAGAAAAACACAAGGTCCTGGGGTGGCCGACGTGGGAAGAAATGCAGGAAAATACGCAAAAGTACCTTAGCAAATCCATGGAGGAGCTATTCCAGAAAGCAATCACCAATCCAACAGCTCTTACTTCGCTGAATGTCGCCTGGCCCATGATGACTTTCGTGTTTTGAAACGGATGGAAAGTGTCGACTACCACACGAGGAAAATAGGACGGGCAAGGCGTCCAGACCTGGAAGAGAAGTGGAAGGCAGCCTGTGCTGCAGTGCTATCCCAAGAAGAGCAGCAGGCTATGAGGAACATGGCAAGCCCAGAGAAGTATCACACCATGCAAGAGACGCACTACGCAGCAAATAGAGAAGCACGGCAGAAAGCGAGAACTGTTCCCCCTGAATGGGTGAAGAAAATACTGGAAAGAGAGGACAAGGCGTGGGGTTATGTAATCTACCACCCCAGAATCCTCCCTGAGAACAAGCACGCGATGGAGGTCTGGGAAGATGAAGGATATATGGCGGGATTTCAATCAGATGAATCAGCAATTCTGTGATGGACTGACTCCGGCATGGCTTTTCACTGAGCTTGATCGGCCTGTCTGGCCAGATTGCTAATTCATTAGTTTCTCCATGTTTTCTGCACTTGGATAGCTTGTAAGTATTGCCATTGTCTTGTGGAAGCTCTACTAAATCAGAAACAGTGATAATGTTGCTGTCGCAAGCAAAGCCTGTCTGGATGTCCCAGATATATAAGGTCAACGATCTTGGTATGGTGTCCTGATTTCCATAATATTGACAGATGTGAATAGGTCTAGCCCTAAAGGTTCCATACCCTGTTGTCTATGCGAATCACCTAAGGAGAAGTAACTCTGTTTATTTGACTTCTAGAGTCTCTGACACAAGATATGACTAGAAGGTTGCAACTGCATAGGCCTGCAGAGCGAAGCAGTATGGTAAGCAGCAGATATCTAGTGCACGCACATTATGAGGGCTATGATAACAGATAAGAGGGAGACAACCAAGTATAGCCAATTGTTGTCTTTTAAAGTACGAGTACCTGTTTCAGTTTAGTGGTGATTTGATTCCACCTTAAAAGGAGGCATCCGCCTTTGTAACCCTGCTTGCCAGGAAGCAACCAGCAACCAACAAGTACAGAGACCTCAATCATCATGGCCGAGCCATCCGATGATATCAAAGCATGGGCCTCTATGGAGAGCCTTTACGACAAAGCAATTCATTCACCATCTGAGATAACTCAAAAAGAGAAACATGCTATAATGGAATGGCCCTCCTTGGAACAAATGGAGGAGACAAGCCAAAAATACGTTGGCGAGTCTTTGCAAGATCTCATTCACACAGCGGCCAATGATCCTCTCGCTCTAACGTATCCGGAATGCTGCTTGATTAAAGATGAGTTTCATATATTTGGGGCTCTTGATGCTGTTAAATACAGTAATGACCGAAGGAAACGCATGATCGAGCGTCAGGACTTATGGAACAAGTGGCAGCAGGCGCGGGCTGCTGTTTTATCACCGGATGAACTCAAGGCCCTTAAAAACATCAGACAACCTGACGTCTATCTTGCGAAGCTTGAAGCTCACGCAGAGCCTCTTTGTGAAGCTGCAGAGAGATCCAGGACTCATCCGCCGGATTGGGTGCAGAGAATCCTCAACCGTGAGGGCAAAGCCTGGGGGTATGTGATCTACCGTCCATCAATCATTCAAGAGGAAGAAGGTACCAAGGAAGCATGGAAGGCGTGTTGGGACTACTTTGATAAACTTTCGAGTGATCACCCGTTCATGGTTATTGGCGGCGAAGAAATCCAAGATTCCAAGATCATTGATTTCGTCGATTATGAACCTGAAATGGGCGGAGTGGATCAGCTTCGAAAGTATGTTACTCTCACAGATGACTGTTGGTACTTGCTGAGTTGTCTATCTAGGGACTTTCTCGACCGTCGAGGTAAAGGCAGGCTAAAACCAGGCGTTCTTGCGAATGTATTTATCACTATGCCCACGGAATGTCGGGATACCTATCTGCGAGAAGATAGATATGCTTGGGCTTGGGCTATTGATCCTGACTGGTCATTACTGGGTCCAGATGCTGATGGCTATGACGGGCGTGTTAAGGTTATGTGGGCTCAACTGTTCAACAAATTTTATGACCTGATGTCGACTAAAAAGGTCACCCTGAAGGAAATCTGGGAGGAGTTCCATGAGGTCAACGAGAAACTCTCTGACCGGCCATTGCCTGGCTGGGGCTTCTCAAAATTACCCAAAGTGGTTTGGCCGGATAATTGACCATTCTCGTCATTTTCCTCCTTGCGTACTTTTATAGGTGTCTAACAGCTGGTATAGACATAAATGCAAGAAAAGCAAGTCTGAATCCACTGTATCCAGCTTCAGGAGCCAGATTTGCCGTAGAACAGAAGATTCAAAGGGCTGACTGCTGAAGGCATCCCATTAGTCTACGGCATCACACGCAGTCACTATAAAGCCTTTGGCATCTGCCCTAAACCCCTGGAGTAATTTACTGCTGTTACTAGCAGTGTGGATCTATACATCCATTATAAGATGTCTAGAATGATCGACCATTGACCATTAACGCACCGGGTGTTTCGACAGGTTCTTTATTGCCTAGTTGCAGCAAGATAGAGTCTGTGTCTGTGAGATTCGAGATAGGTGCACCGAAGTGCCTCAGCTGGAGGATTATAGTAGGCGCTCAGTCCACATCCATATCTAACCAACTACTTCACTCATCCGCCCTGCAAGGCTTTCTTATATGCCAGAATTAACTAGCCTTAGTTGTTGGACAGTGATGGGCAGAATTAGGGTTATCTGATCTGTCTCCTACATGACATCATCCCCTCACCTCTTCTTGATCATCTCCAATCTTCATTCTCCAGATGAACAATGGCGAAAAGGACACTTGAATCCTTCTACAAGCCCATCAGCAAACCCAAGAAACCGCGCATTGAGGACCCTCTTCCTCCTCCATCGTCCTACTCCCGCCATCCCAGCTATCCCTTCCCCATTGCGGATCTCCCCCCGTCCATCGCCAACGCGTTCCCGGATCTCCCAGCCACCACATCTCGCAGCATCACCAACCAGCCGCATCTGGATCTGCTCTACTACCAACCTTTTATACCCTCAACTACCGCCCGCGAGCTCTTCCACTTCCTCCGCCGCGAACTCCCCTTCTACCGAGTCCAGTACACCATCCGCCGCGGCCCCACCACCACCCAGATCAACACCCCGCGCTTCACCACCGTCTTCGGCGTCGACGACACCTCCATCTTCGACAATGACTCCCGCCTCGTCGACAGCAAATCTCACGCCTCCATCCCAAGCAACAAATACAAATACACCCCC
>NW_020798626.1:0-3837 GCF_002237265.1 Aspergillus thermomutatus | reverse complement strand
AAATGGCCATTTGCATGCGGGCCTCTTTGGATTGAGACATTTATATAAAATTGATAGGGATAGCACGCGTTGATACTTGTGTATTCAAATATTTTGAGAGAGCGGCGAAAATTCGCGGTTCGGTGGTATCCGCGGTTCGGTGGTTGATTACGTTATAGCTCAGCTTCAATTGCGAATGATTTGCAAGCACTCAATCTCTCTAAATCTCTCCAAGGTAATGTCAAGTTTGTTAAATAGCTACCACCAGCGATGTTCGGAGAGGCCCTCCGCAGTCGATATTCCCTCGCTTACAAAAAGCCTGACTCGCAATGGCGGCGTTGAGGAACAATACTTACCTAAGTGACCTCTGTGTACGCCGACAAAATCCATCATCGTAGGTCTCCCTTGACAACGGTTTCACTGCTTTTGTTTCTTGACAAGCAGTGCATAGCGTTTACACATTATGTGCGTAACTGGAACTCAATCAGATCACCTCCATAGGCTGCGTCGTAGCGCTCATGCCATATAAAACCTCATTGCATATCGTCTGAAGCCGTAAAGGCTACAGGCCAGGTCTGGCTGTCTGTTAAGGTTCCGGAAGGCCCACAAAGGAATCTCATCTGAGGGCTCGTGACGGAGAAAATGCAAGCCGTCATTCGAAATGCGGATGCTATTCTCTGGGAGGCGGACTCGCGATTAGAAAGGGTAGTCAAGGCTGTCGTGGGTAGTCATTCTCACGGTGAACTGCGTCGGCAGAGTGGACCCTCAAATATGGCTTTTCTAGGTGTATGTTAAGGATGCAAGCATCATGCCTAAGTTCTGTATGCTGTATGACACTTGCTTCCCTCACAAACCGGGTTGCTTTAGCTGTTGATTTCATTGCTGCTGTCTAGTCCCTTTTTCGACTTAAGGTTGTCTGCCTGTTTGCCAAAACTGAAAAAGGGAGAGAGATCGGTTCTTTAGAACCGACTAGATCAGTGACAAAGGATCTAAACGGGTGATTTTTCGCTTCTAGAACATGGTCAATGTGCTTGTGTCAAGACTATGTAGATAGCGCCTGATATATGATCGAATTATGGATTGTAAAGCAAGTACCTGAGTCATGAGGCCCGATTGGTATATCGGAAGTAATATCTTCTGAAGAATCCCGCTCTTCAACCGGGTAATTTTTCCAACCTCTCAACGCGGGAACTGTTCTCCCCTATTGCGTCAACCCCGACCATCCACATCAAGTTGCGCAGCCAGATCCAACAGCTGTGTCGGTGAAATCCCCACAGTCATGTCTGTATTGAAAAAGTCCCAGCCAGGTTCTTCACTCGCCGTCGCAAGCCCTGCAACTCGGTCTGTCGAATAACCCGGACGGTCATCATCCGCCTGCAGGGGAATTGTTAATGGATCGTAGACGGGTGTCAACGGCGCCAGCAACTGCTCGAGCTGGGTGAGTTCGAGCTTACGGAGTGGCGCTACTGAGCTGCTCCCTTTCGAGATCATTTTGTCCAGAATACATTGGATATTTTCGCACCAGGAGTCGTCATGGACAAGAGATGGTGCCACGACGCGGATAACATGGAGAAGAAAGGCAGAAGAGAATGCGTCTTCGAGCTGAAACGGTAGGAATGCTTCTGAAGTGAGAGGTTAGGGACTTTGCCAGACTAGCCTAATATTATGCGCAGGCAAAACTGAGGAACAGAAACGTACCTAGGAGATCCTCATCACCTATGACACGGAGGATACGGAGCACCGTCTGCGCGGAATCGACGCACGATTGTATGAGCGAGGCGACGGCTGGCGTTAAGGGGATTGAATGGGACTTTTGGACATCGGGCCGCTCTATGTGCATGTGCAGGGCACACATTACCAAAGGTCTCGTTGTCAAAACAACACACTGTTACGTCAGTGATTGGGATGCTACTTGAAGCGGATATCGGGTTACTCAACATGATGGTAAAAGAGAATTAGCCTGAGCGCCATCCGTGATGCTCGATTGATCGAGCCTTGGAAATGGGTATTCACATATATTTCAACTGCAAAGCATTGTGCACGAGTGTCTCCGAACAAATAGAGCCCAGCATGTCAGAGGTAAAATTTCTGCCTTTCTCCAATATTCATGACGAAGTCTGTTGAAAATTATAGAAATGTATGATGAGTCAAGACATGCAAAAACCCTTTCTATATTCGTAGATCCTGCCTTACTTATCCATCGCGAGCTCACTGACTGGTATTTGAGTGTAGGGGATAAGCATCGTCACTAACTAAGGGAACAGAGACCGGATGCAATTTCTTCGACAACCTCTTTCTTTTGCAGGCCGGCAATCCACTCAGATGGTATCTCTTCAATCCCATAATATGCTCCGGCTAGCCCTCCATATACTGCCCCCACGGTATCTGCATCATTGCCCAGATTGACGACCTTGAAAGCTCCGCTTTCAAAGGTGCTTGTGGTAAAAAACGCCCAGAGAGCAGCCTCAAGTGTGGAAACAACATATCCTGATGATTTGATATCATCTTCATCAGTCTTCTCCCAATCAGTGATACTTGAATAATGATCAAGCCGTTGCTTCACCTGAACATCTATAAAAGCTGTACTAGTGACTTCTTTGGCAAGATCTTCCTTGCTAGAGCCATTCATAGCGCACACAATGAGTCTGGTGTAGACCATACAGCATTCGGCGCACGTGGGGTAAGGATGAGTGGCATTTGAGGAAAGCGTAGCAGTGGACAATGCTCTGTCCATGTCCTGGAAATACACAAGCGCAATGGGTGCAACACGCATAAGAGAGCCGTTTCCACAAAACATCTATGGCTCTCAGTATATAAAATTTTGCCTCTTGGAGACAATGCAACTTACCCCACGCTTCAGGGCTTTGTCGATTTCATGTTGTCCGCCCTCGTGACCAATTGGGTCATCTTCTCGAATATGAGGCGTCTTTTCAAAGTAGCGCTTCCAGATCATTAATGCTTGTCTGGTTCCAGCACCAATATCGAAGCATTCATCAGTAGCTGACAAGTAACCATTTTCGTACCACTTGATGTAGTTACAAATTGCAGCCTGGGGGACAAAGTTGCCTCTCGAGGCAATGATGGACTGAGCAAGACATAGGGTCATAGATGTGTCGTCAGTCCATGTGCTGTTAGGTCTGGATTAGTTCGAGTGCGAATGATAAGTAAATGGTGATGAATGCTCACCCTGGTGGGACATTGAAGTTGTCATTGTGCATGAAGTGGGTTACTGGTGGGAAACTGCCCCGTGGTTGGAACTCGACAGGGCCGCCGAGGGCATCAACAACTGCCACGCCAAAGATAGATCCCTTGATTCGAGACTGCATTGTTGGAGTTTCCATGGTACTTGATAGGTATAGAAACGGTATCTGTGCATCCAAAAGATAGCCACACGGTTATGGATGAACTAAAGATGAAGTCAGATATGAGTGTAGGGGTCAACTTGTGGGGTACAGGTCAGGCAGCCGTGAGAGATAGGGGGCCGCAGCCACATTTATACGAGCATGTTGCGAGAGAAAGAAGAATGTGGCTATGCAATGATGGCGAATGGCGGAGCACCTTTGATCGTATGAGCTAACAGGCAACAAGCGCAATTCATATTCGATGGTGGCCATATTGTAAGAGACACGATTTATCTGAATATTATGACTACCTAGAAGAGAAGACGCTCTAAAGCGAGGGTCGTCCGATTGGTCGAGGCGTCTGCTCACGTGTTCCTCTACAACTCAATGATGTCAGGATTCCATCCCGTTTAGGTTTAGCGTCCCGACTTAGTCAGCCTATATATAGTTGGCCCCTGAGCCATCCTAATTGGACACTTGGCGCTTCCCGATTCTCTCAGGTTATGGCCCTATGTTG
>NW_020798625.1:0-3867 GCF_002237265.1 Aspergillus thermomutatus | reverse complement strand
AGCGCAAGAATAGCTAGTTTTAGTAATGCAAAGTTATTTTAGGGGTTGAAAATAGCCTTCCTTTTCGATATAATATGGTTGGGTGATCCGCTCGGTTGCGTGATCCGCTCGCTTACCGATTACGTTACAATCTTTGTTCATCCATATCTCTTTCCCTTGAGATATCCTAGCCTGAAATGTTTTAAGCGGTGCTCATACTTCTAAATTTGTGACAGTATACTTGCCAGTATCACAGAATCGAGCGCATTGTGATTCAGGGGAGAGAGTAAATTAGAGAGACCTCTGACGCTGAATAGGTACACAAGATGAACGTCACATTGAGCCTTAACCTGATGTTATAGAAACAGAACGTATTTCTAGCTTGCAGCTCTTCCTCGTACTTGATTGAGGCAGGATTCACAACAATATGAGCCCCTCTTTTACGGACAGATCTCAACCTCTGAGATCTCTCGTATGCACCGCCAATCTGGTTTGCCAGACAATTAATCGTTCCCAGCTCGATTCGATTCCGATGTCATATACCCATCTTGTTATATTGATGGCTTGGCTCAGCCTTCAAGCTGCCCCAGCAGCGCACAATTCGGTTGTCTGGGTTAGGCTTACCTCGCTACCTTCTGAAGATCCTATACATTATGTTTGTCCAATGAATCGAGGTCACTTTTTGGCAATATCTAGCCGACATTTCATTACTTGTGAGGTAGACCCTTGCTGTAAAGCGGACGCCTTTTGCTATTCTATGGCACGATTAAACCGAGGGTGTCGGTTTCGTAAAGTGGAATCACAGGCTTAGCTTTACACATTGTATTTGGCCTCTTGTCATTCTCCGCATTTGCATAATGAGTCCCTTCTTCTCTTATCATTAGAGTAGATACTGACTGCATTTCACCAGGTTGATCTACAAGCCACATCCAGGCTGCATCACAAATGCTCCTCTTCCTGTGCAAACAACAGACTATAGCCACCCTACATGTGACTTATCCCACTGACACTCCCACATTGATCGATCCTTGATCCTCGTCTGACAAGTCTAATGCTCTTCTGCACTTCCAAAGGAATGACGGCATAGTCTGGTGGAACGTTCCGCCCAGTGACAAGCAATAACTAAGAACATGAGACCATTCTCCCATCTTCCTGGCTTTTCGAGGTGGACTGTGCACTTACACCGTACTGTCCGTGAGCTTCTGTGGCTGTTACACAACAGCGTTTCTGCCGTCAGCAAACGGTGCTCGAGTCAACTTGGAGAATAATCTCTAGCCTAGGTACGCAGGGGTATTGCATACGTCAATGCCATCGATCCGTTCCCGCACCAACTGTCAGTGTGCCCTCAACAACATTCCAGCTGATATCATCTTCGTTTGACATTCTCATTTTGGCTCGGCTATGTAATCTATCTAGTATCTACGTAAGTATGTCTTGTTGGGTGAGTGGGATTGTGACATATTTTGCATGTTACCTATGAAGATTCGTATCTTTTTTGATTGCAACATGGCGGATATTGAAATCTCACTCATCACGGAAGTTCTCGGCTGCTTTTTAGCGAGCTCAATCCCAGATGCATCTATGTGTATGAACAGCAGTAGCAGAGCTCGTTCCTCCACAGCATTTGTCCACGCAATACTCTAAAGACTTCAGTAATCCAGAGAGACAGGAGAGCCCTCTATCAACTGATGTAGGGATTGGCTAATCTGATTGGCTTGTCGGCTTCGGCCGCACCCACCGCCGAGAGGAAAAAGGCTCTTCCTCTTCGGGATGATGAGATGACTGATGACTGATGTCCCATAGAGAGTAAGGAACAGAACATTGTTTTATCATCATCATCATCATCAATCCATCCGGGCATCTTTCGGATAAATCGTTCAATGATGTATCGGTGATCATCAAGTAAACAAGGAATCATCGACTTGCCAATCATGCAATATGAGCAAGCGTCCGTACGAGGAGTCATTATCCCACGGTGGCTCACCACCAGAGCCTATCGATAACAGTCCCAATGGCCTGTTGCACATCAACGATCTCCTGTCACCGGAACCACCCCAATCTGCAGGCGGGCCCGTCAAGAAGCCTAGGAACTTCATCGCCACTGTAGTATGTTTTTGCCTTATGACGCCGTCCGGTCCATCGTTGACACAAGTATAGGCATGTGAGACTTGCCGCCTCAAGAAGACCAGGTGCGATGAATCGCGCCCGAAATGTGGACTGTGCAAGTCGCTCGGCCTGGAATGCGTCTACAATGAGCGCAAGTCGTCCAAGTAGGTCCCGATGGATTATAGCGCCTGGCGGATGCTTCTTGTCGCTGACACTATCTCCAGACGAGATCAGTCGCTTAGTCTGATCATGAGCACTCTTCATCGCCTGGAGACAAAGCTCGAGCACATCTCGTCGGCTGTTCGTGATGACATGCAGCCTCTCCATCAACAGATGCTCCATGCACTCGAGGGCCTGAGAGATGCAGCTACCGCGAGACAGAATGGCCGCGCCAGTGACAAGCATACGTCCTTGTCAAACTCGCTGTCGCAGCATCTCACCCCCGAAATGGGGGAGCCGGATGACTTTGTGTTTGATGAACGGCCCGATACAACCGACTCCAATGGCCATGTCTCGATTTCGTTCAGTCAACACGGCGTGATTCTCTGGCCTGGGGCTCGAGAAATCTTGCCCCAGAGACTTCTCGAAGCTCATGAACGACTGGGGAGGAACTACGTGATCGACATCGAGATGAAGCGCCCCCATCTGCCTATGTATACATGTCCGTATCCCCCACATGCCGGAGAGGACTGGCTGGAAGCACTGCCCCTGGCTATGATCAAGGGTCTTTCGGACGCATTCTTCGCCACTTTCAATCTGTTCACGCCGATCATGGACAAGAACTTCTATTTCGCTTTCACACTTGGTGCGGCGATCGAGAACGGGTTCGGCTACACGATTGAAACCTGCCTGGTCCTTAATGTGATGGCCTTGGGCTGTCTGGCTGTCCAGAGCTATCAGGAAGGAAACTTTCCTCTGCCAGGCACTCGAAGCAATCGCTTTGAACCGCCGGAATGGATGGGGGTCATCCACGAGGAACCGCCAGGCCTACGGTTCTTCAACGAAGCTCGAAGACGGATTGGCTTCCTGATGTGCGACAATGACATTCAGAGCTGTCAATTTTACCTCTTATCTTCGTAAGAGATTCGTTTCTCCCTGAGAGGAGCGCCTGCTGACCTTATATCGAAGTGTATACTACAGCCAGATCCTTCGTCCCATGGATTCATGGGCCATGATTCATCGCGCTGCTACGTGCTGTTTGTCAATGCTGACCAAGTAAGTCCTTCTACTTTACTTTCTGCCCTGCAAAGCTTTCAGCCACTAACAATCGAAGCCATGATGTCAATTTTGACCAGTGGGAAGGCGACATGAAATCGCGGGTATATTGGAACACTCTTATGAACGAAACCATCCTTGTACAGGAATTACATCTTCCACCCAGTGGCCTTTCACGTCTCGAGGAACTCGTCCCAATACCCAAATTTATTGGCTTCGACTCCGTCGGCTTCGTGCCGGCCCGCTTCTCCTCCTCTTCGGAAATAGATGATTCCTTCTTCCAATATCATTTCCTCGCGCAGGTCGCCCACCGCATCATCCTCACCCGCATCCGCCATTCACTGTACTTCTACTGTAAGTCCCCGCCCTCTTACCCTCTTCCTCCTGCGCTACCCGACACCTCTCACACTGTCCTCAGCCGATTCGGGAACCTTCCCCCTCCCGGCCGTTAACGCCGAACTCCGCCACCAACTCGAGCAATGGCGCATCAACCTCCCTCCCGCGCTGCAATTCTCAGACCCTCAACCCAGCACCCCGATGGACCCACACCCTTCCCCGGCCCCGGTC
>NW_020798624.1:0-3938 GCF_002237265.1 Aspergillus thermomutatus | reverse complement strand
CCCCCTCCCCCTCCCTTGACATCCAAGCCCAACTCCAACAGACAACAGACCAAGACCCGAACCTCTTCGCTTCCTTCCTCCACTCCGCCTTCCCAACCCTCTACACCTCCAACCTCTTCCGCGCCGCCAACCGCCCGGACTTTTCGGTGTATATCGCCTCCGCCTCCGCCTCCGGCGCAGCCCCCTACCTCGCCGCCACCCTCGCCTGCCTCACCTCCATCTACACCGCCCAGTTCTCGCCAGACCCGGCCCAGCACACCTGCCGCAGCCGCCAGCTCTACGCCCACGCCCTCACCCACGTCGTCGCCGCCCTGCACTCCCCCGCCGCGCTGTCCGCCCCGCTCCTGGCCGCCATCATGATGCTCGCCGTGTACGAGATGCACGCGCGCACCTCGCCCGATGCATTCGTCGTGCATGTTGATGGGGTCAGGAGGATCATGCTGGCTCGGGGGCCCGCCGGAGGCGAAGCTGACGGCGGGGGTAACACCGACGAACATGGACACGGCAGCAACGCCAACGAACATGGCCACGGTGGCAACGGCGGCGACAGCGACGGCGACGGCTTCGCGCGCGGCTGCTACATCGCCTTCCGCGGGTTCCTAATCGCGACGGCGGTCTACGAGCGGCGCGCGTGCTTCCTGGACGGGGAAGGGTGGCTGCGTCTGGCGGAGCGGATCCGGGCGGAGGATGTGCGCAAGGCGGGGTCTCGGGCGGGGGTGGTGGATGTCTGTGAGCGGATCTGGATGGAGGTTGTGCGGTGTCCGCGGTATCTTGCCGAGGCGGATGATGCTGATGCTGATGATCAGGATCTGGTGCCGCGGGTGCGGGCGACGAGGGCGCGGCTGGTGCAGTTGGTTGCGGAGTTGAGGGGGACGATCCGGCAGGGCGAGACGGGCGAGACGGGTGAGGGGCTGCTGCTGCAGGGGGCAGAGGATATGGTGTCTGCGTTGCAGAGTCTGCTGGGTTGGCTTGGACGAGGGCGCGGGCTCTCGTTCCGGGTTGTGTCGGAGTTTCAGCGCGGGGTGTCGAGTTCGTCGAGCGAGGCGTTGCCGGTCACTTGGCTGGACCGGGTGGCGTCGTCGATGGGGGTGATAGGGTTGAGGATTGTCTGGGAGGATACTGATGCTGATATGCATTATAGTGTTGGCGTATAGACATGGAGTAGCACGTTGGCGTTGCTATAGACGGCATGCATTGAGTTGTGTTAGTTATATACAGTTGAAGCTAATATTCCATCGACTCCTCCAGTAACCCCCTCAGCTCCTCCCTCTCCTTGTCCAGCTCGGCGTTGAGATTCGGCGCCAGCATCAACACCCGCTTCTGCGGGATGGTCCCCTCGACCAACGAGTCGATATCCGAGGGCTTAAACCCCAGATCCTTCAGCCCGCGCGGCTGGTCGCCCAACCGGACCAAAAAGTTGGCCAGCGCCTCGCCGAGCACCTCGCCCGCGCTCTCGCGCTTGACGTTCGAGATGTCCACGCCAAAGGCCTCGGCGGCCGCCAGGTGCCGGTCCGGATTCGAGGCCGCCGTGAAGCGGAAGACGGCGGGCGCGGTGACGGCCACGGAGACGCCGTGCGGGATGATGGGATGGTCGACGTCGTAGCCCGCGTGCTTGTACCCCGGGTTCTGGCTGGAGATCGGGTAGCTCATGCCGTGGCACAGATGGACGCCGGCGTTGCCGAAGCCGACGCCGGCCAGGGTGGCGGCCAGGAGCATCTGGGACTGGGCCTCGAAGTCATCCGGGTCCCGGACGGCGCGGGGCAGGTACTTGACGGTGCTGCGCAGGGCCTGCAGCGAGAAGATGTCCGAGATGGGGTTGGCGCCCTGGTAGGCGGGCCGGTTGATGGGGTTGGTGGGGCGCGGGGTGCGCTCGTGGTACGGGATGGCGGTCCAGGACTCGAGCGAGTGGCAGAGGACGTCGAGGCCCGAGGAGGCGTGGACGGCTGAGGGCATGGTGCGGGTGTTGAGCGGGTCGCAGATGCCCAGCGTGGGCTTGAGGTTGCGGTGCGCGATGCCCGTCTTGGCCTTTTTCGCGACGAGGTCGAAGATGGCGGTGCCCGTGGTCTCGGACCCGGTTCCTGCGGTCGTGGGCACGGCGACCAGCGGCCGCAGGGCCTTGGTGACGGGGAGACCTTTGCCCAGGGGGGCGTTGACAAAGTCGAGGAAGTCGGCCTCGGGGAAGACGGTGTACAGGTTCATCAGCTTTGCCGTGTCGATGACCGAGCCGCCGCCTGTGCTGTTAGGTTAGTAGTGAAGGGTCAAGAGCTTGAGACGGTACTCACCAACAGCAAGAAAGGCATCGGGGTTATACGGTTTTGCAAACGCAATGGCATCTTTTACCCTGCAGGGATCAGCTTGTGTCATTTTAGTTGCTGTAGATACTCACGAGCTATCCTTTGGCTCCACCCGCACCTTGTCATAAACCGTAAACTCGATCCCCTCTTTTGTCAGCCCCTCCACCGCGTGTTTCATGGCATCCAGCTTGGCCACGTTCTGGTCGGTCACGATGCACACGCGCTTCGCCTTCATATTGGCAAAATCCATCCCCACCTCCTTGGTCGCGCCGGGCCCGAACCGGATACTCGAGGCGGCCATCTCAAAGGCGTACTCTTTCTGGCGCGAGGGATCCACGGGAGTGGCCAGACGACGCACATGGTTCGTCTGCCGATGGTGGTGATTGGGATTGGAGTGGCAGGGACAGGAGGGAGGATGGGTGTATTGCACTGTGCGCAGGAGATTGAGGGCTCTATTAGCGGCCGAGGGGGGCACTCGTATTGACGCCATTATATAAGGAATAAAAGATGATGATGCTATTGCTATTTTGTGATGAGAAGGGAGAGGAGATGAGATGAGATGAGAGTGAGATGACGGTGGGACAAACAAAGTGCGGGGATCCCCAATTATTTATCGGCACTCGGTCTTCTGGCCGAGGTCCTCCAGGGGAGAATTCTCCAATCTCCATACTCCGAATAGATTTTCACTTAGAGCCGTAGTCCGGTAAGCAGATCGATTCGGTCATATGAGCGAATAAAATGAGCATTCTCGTCTGAATTCTGTCAGCTAGATCCAACGGACCGGAGTCCGTGGAGTTGGTCACTGACTTTGATCTCAAGCTGCTACTTCAAAGTCTACTCAGAGTGATGACAATCTTATTATCAAGAATTATATATCAAATGTGCAGTAATTCCTGGCTGTACTTCCACTGCTACTGACTGGACTGTAATGCCGAGGTCCATATCATCAACGTGGGGACTACTCCAATCCGTGGATAACTGGATATATTTGTACTGGATGAATAGCTTCACTAGGTAACTCAACTCAGTAACTTAACTCAGTAACTTAACTCAGTATCATTAACAAAAAACATTGTATTACCACTGCATAGCACAGCACAATAGACCAACATAGCATCACCACCACCACATCATCTCCTCCTCCTCCTCCTCATCCTCATCCAAACCATGGATACCCCTAACAAAGCGTCAAAACCAAATCCCCCTCCCCATCCGCAACCCTGACCATACTCCCAGCAGGCGGCACCCCATCCACCCACTCAATCCCTTGTCCTTGTCCCACCTCCTCATCCCCTTCCCCCTCTCCCTCCTCACCAGAAGCACCCCCAGAAGCACCCCCAGAAGCAACATATTCAACCCTCACTTTCCTCCCCGCAAACGGATCCCCAAAGACATCCGACAGATCATACCACACCGCCCTCTCCACAAGATTATACGCAAACACCGTCTGCGGCGCGGCGCCGTACAGCCCGTCCGCGACGCGCGTGAGCTTCAGCGCGATGCCGCCGCTCTGTGGGTCGCGCCGGAAGGGCTCCGTGTAGCTGGTGTTCGGGGGCAGGGTGTACTGGCCGCTGATGGTGGAGCCGACGGACCAGAGGTAGAGCGGGAGGGGGCAGGTGTTGATGATGATGGCGTGGCCGAGGG
>NW_020798623.1:0-3973 GCF_002237265.1 Aspergillus thermomutatus | reverse complement strand
TAGGTAATATAATTCTCTTATGTATGAAAATAGCTTTATTTTGATTGCGCAGTAGTAGAAGATTTCCTGGTTTGTTAATTTTGGTAAAAATCATGTGCCGCTCGGTGGTGTGTGCCGCTCGGTGGTGTGTGCCGCTCGGTGGTGGATTACGTTAAAGAGAGATATTATTATAAAGATAGCCTACTCCTTACTAGATATTAGGGGTAACTACTAACCCTATATCTATATATATATTATGCCTAAGCTAGCTAACAGAGTAGATATAATACTAGGATTACTATAGATAAGGTACTAGAAAGCTATAATTAACCTAGAGGGACCCTATATTTAATTTATAAATAGTCTTATAGTAAAGAGCCTAGAGAATAAACTAAAACTCTTAGTATATTATATATCTATATAAGGGTTTACTATATAGAATCACTAATAGTATAAAGGTAAGAGGGTATAGATATTTATAGTTACCCTTAAGGATATTAATAAGGCCTTATAAGTAAAGTAGTATATTAACCCTAAGACTAGCTATCTATATACTATTATAAGTACTTAGAGGTCTTTAGCTATAAATAAGCTAATAAGCTACTACTATACTAACTAGGGGTAGATTATTATATTAAACTACTTAAGGGCCTAGATAGTAAGAAAGCTAAGCCACTATAGGGCCTATTATATAGTATATTATATAAGGAGCTACTTATACTATATAAAATACTTATAGAGCTGCTAGAGAAGAACTTTATATATATTAGTAGTTTATTAGCTACAGCCCTAGTGCTACTTATATATAAACCTAGTAGAGGCCTATATTTCTATATTAATTATTAAGTATTAAATACTATAATAAAGAAAGACTACTATCCCCTACTATTAATTAATAAGATATTAGAATATATTATAAAGGTAAGGTAGTTTACTAAGCTAGATATTATTACTATATTCTATAAGATTTATATCATACTAGGTAATAAACAGTTAACTATATTCTAAACCTAATTTAGTCTGTATAAATAGCTAGTCACCCCCTTTAGTATAGTAAATATACTAAGTATCTTCTAATAGTATATTAACTAGATACTATAGGACTTTCTAGATAAATTTATATCTATATATATTAATAATATACTAGTTTTTACTAATAGGTTACTCTTAGAGCACTAATACTAGGTTAAATAGGTACTTATATACCTATAGGAAGTAGGTCTATAACTAGATATTAATAAGTATAAGTTTAAAGCTAAGAGCACTAAGTATCTAGGCTTTATTATTAAAGTAGATAAAGATATATATATAGACTTTAAGAAGGTAAAAACTATACTAGAATAATAGATACCTATCTTAATATATAGTATATAGTTATTTCTAGGCTTTATAAACTTTTATTAATACTTTATATAGAATTTCTTAGAGATAGTATATTTACTTATAGCTCTTATATATAAAGATATATTATTTAAATAGATAAATAAATATATATAATAGTTTAAGTAGCTGAAGAAGATATTTACTACTATACTAATATTTATATAGTTTAACCCTAATTAAGATATAGTTGTAGAGATAGATACTTCTAACTAGGCTATAGGTATAGTAATATCCTAATATAATAATAATAGCCTACTAAGGCCCTATATATACTACTATTAGAAGAATATACTAGCTAAATATAACTATAAGATCTATAATAAAGAGCTACTTACTATTATTAATATACTTAAGAAATAGGAATTAGAACTAATTAACTTACTAAGGTTTAATATTATTACTAACTATAAGAATCTAGAATATTTTATAGTTTAAAGATAATTAAATAAGTATTAGGCTTACTAGTTAAATCTACTTAGTTAGTTTAACTATTAGCTAGTCTATTAGCCTAGTAAACTAGTAGTAAGACTAGATATACTATTATAAAGAGACTAAGATATACCTAATAATAATAATAACTACCTATAACTATATAAAAAAGTTATAATTAACCTAAGTAGACTACTTATAAAGGATCCTCTACCCTTAGTAATAAGCTACCTAGTGCTTACTAGAGTAGTACCTAATAACCCTAGCTAATTATTATTAGAAGAATATTAGGCTGCTACTATATAGATAGATAAATATTTATAAGAATTAATAACTATAGTATAAGCTAATATAATCTAGTTCTTACTAGACCTATATATATAAGTATTAATTATAGAATATAAAGTCTCCCCTATAGGGTATCTACTATATTAAGGGTGCTATTAAGTCCCTAATTCTAAGCTATTATAAACTAGGTTAATGTAGGAAACTCATGACTTAATATTAATAGGTTATCTAGGTTAGAATACTATATATATAATACTTATATATAATTTCTACTAGCTAGAGATCTCTATAGATATTAAGGGGTTTATATATAACTATAATAAGTATAATATAAATTATATATAAAGAGAGAGATATTAAGGGCTATTAAAATTACTATTAATTCTAGATTATAAGTAATATAAAATAATAATAGATTTTATTATAAAGCTACCAGCATCTAATAGATATAAGGATCTTATAGTTATTAGTAATAGGCTAAGTAAGGGTATAATACTAATATTATATAAATAAACTAATACTACCATAGTAGTATAGCTATTAATATAATATTTTATTAGCTACTATAGTATACTAAGTACTATTATATCTAATTAGGGACTATAATTTATTAGTAAGCTATAGTAATGGTTCTATAAACTATTTAGTATTAAATAAAGGCTTTCTATAGTATATTACCTATAGACTAATAAATAGATAGAATAGATAAATATAATAATTAAACTATATCTATATATCTTTTATAACTACTTATAATTAAACTAGATAAAGCTCCTTTCTATAATATAACTTATAGTAAATAGTTATAATACTATAAGTATTAGTATTAGCCTATTCTTCTTAGATTATAGATATAATATAGAACTACTAGAAATTAAGTAGCTAGATGGTAGTATAGATACTAAGATAGTATAGACCCTAAAAGAATAAGGTAAATAGATTATTACTAAGATATAAGAAGCCTTAGAAATAGTAACTATAGAACTAGCTATAATATACTAATAAGCTAAGAAGTATATAAATTATTATTATAATACTACCCCTAGATATATAGTAGGTTTAAAGATCTAGTTAGACCTACATAATATTTAAATAGACTAGCTAAGTAAGAAGCTTAATATATAATATAAGAAGTTTATAGTTCTTAAAGTTATTAGATTATATATATATTAGCTAGATATATTATTAGGAATCTATAATATATTATATATATTATTACTATATCCTATAGGGAATAATCTCTTCCCAAGCTAATATTATAAAGATTACTAACTACCCATAGTGCTTATAGACAGGGAGGAAGAATATTAGGTAGAATATATATTAGATAAATATAGTAGGAAGGTTAGCAGAGGCTAATAAAGAGAACTACTTATTAAATAAGTTAGATACTAGTAACCTATATAGGAGCCAGCTAGTAACCTTATAGATATAGCTATACTAGAAGTATAGAAGGTATATACTAGAGGAGAGGGGGGTAATATTATAAGTAAGGCCTATAATATACTTATACTACCTAGTACTTATAATATAAAGTAACTTATAAACTAATAGCCTAGGTTATATAACCTCTTACTAGCTATAATGTATAATTAGATATTTCTATCCAGGCCTACAGACCCCCTATTCTAGTTCTTCAGCAAGTTCTTATTATACATACCTAGTCATAGGTTTCTCTACGGCCTAGCCTGTAACATATAGTATATAAAGGGGGGGGGGGGGGTAGTTATTAGATATAGTAAGCCTATATATAGTAAACTATAGGGGTGTCACACCCTGGGATCCGTCTCTGCTGTTCTCTGCTAGTCAACTACTTTGGGAAGGGGTGATATAGTCCCTGGACTATATCCAATACTTGCCTGAGGCCTACCGACCAGGTAGCCTGACGATGCAA
>NW_020798622.1:0-4020 GCF_002237265.1 Aspergillus thermomutatus | reverse complement strand
TAGGTAAGTAGTATAGTTAGTTCTTAATTTATAGTATTAGTATTACTAATAGATTAAGTAGGTATAGTAGTAGTAGTACTTATATAATAAGTAGGTATACTTATAATAATATTAGTATATACTCAATTAGTCTAGGTCTTCTCTTTATAGGCTAAGTATTTCTTAGTCTATTCTTTAGCTTCTAGTCTATCTATAATCTCTTAGACCTAGTAATAGTAGGCCTTAAAGATTTCTTTCTTTTTAATTATAAGTAGTAAGGCTTATATCTCTTAATTAATTATTATATTAATATAGCTCTTCTTTACTTTATTAAGAAATTTATAGCTATCTATTTCTATAATAAGATAATTTATATCTATAAGTATATCTTATATTAGCTAATTTAACTAATATAGTATCTATAGCTCTTAAATTACCTATTCTTATTAATTCTTATCTAGGAAGAGTAGATTTATCTAGTCTAATATTATAGTTAGAGTCTACTTACCTATCTTAGGGTTATCTATATAAATATTTATCTAGGGTAGTATAGTAGTATTAGTAGCTCTAGTTAGATAGGAGAAAGCTAGCTAAATATAATTATAAAGAGAACTAATTACCTACTAATTAATCTCTAACTTAGCTTATAGCTTTATATAAAAAGAAGATATACTAGTTATACCTTATCTATATTATTATAAGAGAGAGAGTTTAGTATAATCTACTTTATCTATATTCTAGGGGCTTCTTATAGTCAAGGCTTAGTTTACTACTCTTAAGAAGGGTTAGGAGGTATGCTCTACTAGTATACTACCTCTAATTCTAATTAGTTATATATCTATTCTATTTAATTAATATAGTTTAATACCTACTCTAGTATATTTATAATACCTATAGCTAGGTCTATATTTCCTTCTATATTAATATCTATATATACTCTTATTAGGTTCTAATACTACTTATTAGTTCTGATATTACTCTGCTATTTCTAATATTCTAATATTCTAATATATTTATCTATTCTAATATACACTATATAGGTATTAGGTATATCTTCTAATCTAATATCTAATATATCTACTAATATATTTTTAATAATTCTAATATACTTAGTAAGATGATGAGTAAGTTCTAATATTATAGGCTAGGCTATAGAGAAACCTATGACTAGGTATATATAATAAGAACTTACCAAAGAACTAGAATAAGAGGTCTATAGGCCTAGATAGAAATATCTAATTATATACTACAGCTAGCAAGAGGTTATATAACTGGTAGCGCATAGTATATGTGAGACAGTATGGTCAGGGGAAGATAGTTGTATTCCTAGTAGTAGTGAACTATCTATGGTTAATAAATAATATATAATAGTATATACACATAACTATGCACACAATAATATCCCTATATTAGAAAAGAAAAAATAAGAAAAAAAGAAAAGGATATAGCTAATTAAAAAGTAAATATATTTATAAGTAAAGAGAAAAATATATTAATTATTAATTAAAAGTAATCTATAGTAAAACTATTAAGATTAAATATAGTAAAACTAGAAGTAGATAATTTATCTAAGTAAAGAAGGTAAGATATATCTCCTTTATTATATTAATTTCCTTAAGGGCTTAAGTAATATACTTCTTTTCTTTTAGTATAATTAGCTAGTTATTAATATTTTTTAAGGATAGTATTACTTGATTGTATCTTATATAAAATACTATTACTTAATATAAATAAGGGCTTTTATTATATTTTCTATAAATAAAGAGTCTTTTATATAATCTTTAGCCCTTACTAAGGTATATTAAAGAGCTATTACTAGTTTTCCCTATAGAAAGATAGAAAGATCTTTATTTATCTAAAGCTTTATAATTCCTAAGGCTTTAAGTACTACTAGCTATAATATTTAATTAGTACTAATATCTTAAGGAAGGTTATACTTATTTATAAGATCCTTATTAGGGCTAGGTATACTAGCTATATCCTAAGAAGTATATCTATTTATAATCTATTATAGATAGAGTAAAAGATCTATTAGTAAAGTAATTTAGTTATCTAGTTTATCTTCTAAATTATTAAGATTAAAGAACTATCTCTTCTTTCCTTTATTACTTATTATACTTTAAGTCTAGGGCTTAGTAAGATTAGAGATAGCTTAATTAACTTTATTAATTAATATCTACAGAGGTGTGCACCAAAAGTTTCCATGCATGCTAGTAAGCTTAGCTGTATCCTGGTGACGCAGCCCTATAGTAATTTATATAGTAATGCTCATAAAGGAAATAATTACCTATATTAGAAGCAAAAGATAAAGCTATTTAAACACTAGAAAAGATAACCCCTAGCCTAGATCTTAACATACAGATAGTTAACCCTTTATATGCTTACCCTTCTAGCTCTACTAATCTTTATCTTCCTAGCCCTCTTAGTATTTATTCCCTCCTTACAACTATATAACCTCTTAGATATGGTATATAAGGCATTAAATCTATTATTAAAACTTCTCCTGTAAAAGCTTATTTTATGCCTTTATCTAGATAGCTTTACTAGTCTTCTTATCTTAAGAGGCTCTATATATAGTTATACGTCTCTTTAGAAATAGCTAGCATAGTTTAATAGCATTTAAATTAGGTAAATTCCCTAGCTAATCTAGAAGCTATTAAACCTAATAGAAATTATATATACATTATTAACTATAGTGAATATAAGCTAGGGCATAATCTTTAAGGATAAGGATATTAGGTTAATCTTTCTAGCATTCTTTTATAAAAGGAATAAGCTTTAGAATAAGAACTTCCTAGTAGGGAGAGGTTCTAGATTAGTATACAGATCTCTAAGAAAAGAAGAACCTCTAAGGGAACTTACCTTTTAATATCTCTACTAATCTATTCCACCTTTCTTTATATTATAAATATATATAGTATTCTTCTTATTCTATCTTTATATAGGCTTGTAGCTGCTAATACTATAGAGATAAAGGTAATTTATCTAAGTATTTATCTCTTATTTAGTATAGTAGATAGGCTTAAGCTCCTTATTTAAAGCTTTAATTTCTATCTTAGCCTACTTCTTCTATTATAATGTTTCTGGCTCCTAGATATAGATAGGACCTTTTTTATTATAAGAGAAGTATATCTATACTATAAAATTAGA
Source organism: Aspergillus thermomutatus (assembly GCF_002237265.1). Taxonomy (NCBI): domain Eukaryota; kingdom Fungi; phylum Ascomycota; class Eurotiomycetes; order Eurotiales; family Aspergillaceae; genus Aspergillus; species Aspergillus thermomutatus. Next base: position 891 of record NW_020798622.1, on the reverse strand, counting down.
TATACCTTTCTAACACCTTTAAATACATATTATATTATATTAATCTTATACTATATGCCATAAATATAGAGCTCTATGCTAGTAGCCTAGAACTACTATAGTTTTATCTATCTAAATAATATTCTTCTAATTATCTAAGGTCTAGTATTAGTAATCTAGGCAGAATTTAAGTTATTTAGCCTTTATAGCTTTAGTTAGTCTAGGTTTCTAGGAAGGCTTTATAATAATGAATCTATTTTATTTAAGAATCTATAAAATAGAGGAGTGTAATATACTAGCCTTATAAGCTATAATCTTAGATGCTTTCTCCCTTCTAGTACAGTCCTTAGTAATAGTTTATATAATAGTATTCTTCTTCTCTAGGGTTATCTCCTTAAGGTGACTAGAATACTTAGCATCTTTAATATATTCTAATAAATATGCTTAGTAGTAGAAGGGTTAAATCTATAATCTTTTATATGCTTTATCATATCCTAGATAGACTAAAGGGGAACCTATAGGGTGGCTGTAATCTATTTTATTTCAACCCCCTAGGCCATAAGGGAGAGAATCTGGATGCATAGCTCAACTAGATGAAAACTATTTCTCAGCATTTTAGATAGGCAGGCAGGCAGGCAGGCAGTAAAACTCAACACCAAAAGGTCAGTAATTTTGGTCAAGATAGTAAACATTACTATAATAAGTAGATTTTTACTTTTAGAAAAGCTATTATATAGGCTAAGTAATAAAAGTAATTATATAAGTTAAAATAATTATATAGTAAATCTAAGATAATACTAACTAATATTATAAGGACCTTTTTTTCCTATAACTTTAGGACTATTAGTAAAGTAGATTATAATTAAAATTTTATAAAATTAATACTAATATATTATTCCTATAGTATAAATA
>NW_020798621.1:0-4065 GCF_002237265.1 Aspergillus thermomutatus | reverse complement strand
GTATAGTATATTATGTACTAATCTTCTCAGCATAATATCTAATATATTATCCTATAGTATAGATATTATCTATATCTAATATAGAAGTAGTCTGGTCTCTAGTATAGATAAATCTCTCTATTCTTTTATATAACCTATGATGGTTCCAGCTAATAGTTAGCTATGTACTTATTATTATAGTATATTTTATAGTTTTAACTATAATACACTAATTAAGGTAATTATTAATACTTTCTATGCTTTTAGTAATATTAATAAATATATTAATTATAGTTATATAGGTAGTAAAAAGATCCTATTAATTTCTTACTTAATACTTTTTTTAAGACTTTATAGTGTTACAACGCCAACATTGCTAGGCGGATGCGACAGGCAGAATTAAGGAACAATGACAACCAGTCATTCAGATGAGAACCAACCATCATGGATGCCTAAGGAAAGGCGCAGCGGAAGCACTATGTCACATGACCATCAGCATAGCGGCGATATGTTCCGCAGAGTAATGATCTGGTGAGAGAGAGAAGATGAGCGAATCCGACACAGAGGCCTCGACAGGCGAACTGTCTGCTCAGAGATGTTCCAAGCGAACTATCCAAAAACCAAATCGACTTATTGACAACCTTGAACGCGCTGTGGGGACAAAAACCCAGGTTAAGCCGCAAAGAAACCAGATAACCAAACAGACGCGTACAAACGCGTCTGTGGAAGACATGAATGCAACAACAAACACAGAGGCTACCCTGAACACAATTATAAAGAAAATCAAAACCCAAGATGCTGACCTTCGGAAGCTACATCTGTTGCTTCAGACCAAAGACAGGGAGCAGAAAAGGACATTGGAGGAACAGGAAAAGCAACATCAAGAGGAAATCTTGAGTCTACAAAGCCGCATTGATGAGTTGAACAAAACAATAGAATCATACCAAATCGATGAGCTCAAAAAGACTGTCCAAGAAATCCATGAGACCACATCCAAGACCACCCCATCAACAACACTGGCCACACAAACACCTAGCAAGGGTAGAAGCTGGGCATCAGTAGTTACTGCATCGTCAGCTATTTCACCAGCAACAAAAGCAATAACTGCAGCGCTCACACTACCGAATGTAACCATTAACGTAAGAAACGCTGATGAAGACGCCAAGAGGGAACTAGCTGATGGAGCCACTGCCAAAAGTGCAATCCAGAACGCGCTCAGAAAACACCAGGACACAGGGGAAGTCAGAATTGAAGGGGTCAAAGTCACACCAGGGTCAATGGTCAGGGTGTTTCTTGCCGGTGAAGGGGATGTTCGCATGATACGGGAACACCAGCAATGGCTTAAGACCTTCAACGGAGCAAAATTAAATGGTGAACCATGGTTCCCTATCAAAATTGACAGTGTACGGAAGTCGGACGTATTCAACAAGGACGGGGAAGTAAGAGAGGAGTTCTATGGGAAGTTCAGAGACGAAAACAACACTGAAGTGAGGAAGCTATATTGGCTTAGTGGACCAAAGTCCTACGGGTCGATGGTGATATTCCTCCCTCAGGAAAGTGATGCGACCCGGCTGCTCCACCAGAAAATGGTACAGATCTGCGGAGAGGTCTCATTTACCTCCGAATATCGTTACATACAGCGACCACTGAGGTGCTGTAACTGCCAAGGATATGGTCACAAGCAGTCACGGTATAGACTGCCAGCAGTGTGTGAGAGATGCTCAGGACCACACCAAAAGCAAGAATGCAATGAACATGAGGAAAAGTGTGGCGCATGTGGAGGTACACACCAAGCTTCAGACCAACAGTGCCCACGGTGGCAGGAAGAAGTTAACCGGATAAGAGGCGGAAAGCAAACACAAAGCTGTCAGGGAAGCAGTCTATCTCAGAACTTATAATGCTGCGAATCATGCACGCCAACCTGCGGAAAAGCCGGGAAGTACAACTGAGTTTCCTGAATGATAGAACACTCGCAACATGCGATTTACTGATGGTATCTGAACCATATATGATATATAAAGAAAACCAAAGAAACACTCATACCCACAACAAGTGGAGGGCAATCATGCCAAATGACAAGCCAGGAGAAGGGGAAGCAACAACTAAGACACGCAGCATGATCTGGATCTGAAAGGACTGAAAGGGGATACAACAAGTCAAGACAAGCTCAACAGACATCACGGCTGTTATTTTCCACCATCATAACCGCCTGCTCTTGGCTATAACTGCCTATCTGCCACCGCAAAATGGGAGTAGTGGGCAGGAAGAGTTAACAAGAACAATGAACATTATCCAAAGGATGATCCGCACCCAGCAAAAGAAGTTCAGAGCGAAGCTGGATATCCTTATCAGTGGAGACTTTAACCGCCATGATCAATTGTGGGGAGGAGATCATATCATACACACGCGGCGACAAGGGGAAGCCCAGTCCCTGGTTGAGCTGATGCTTGACTACGGGCTACACAGCCTACTTCCCCGGGGAACCATCACATACGACTCTGGCCACTGGCAATCAACAATCGACCTAGTAATGGCATCAGACAGCCTCAAGCAGAGGCTTACCTTATGCCAATGTCACCCAACGGAACATGGGTCAGACCACCGAGCAATCGAAGCAACTTTCACTGGCCCAACTCAGCAAAGACCTACCAAAGGGACAACTGACCCCCCACGATACATGTGGAAAAAGGCCCCTTGGGATGAAATCGTTACCAGGATAAGCCAAAGCATGATAACCCTCCCGGAGATACAGGACCCAGAAGAGCTGGAGAGACAGCTTGGACTCGTGATGGGAAAAGTGTCTGAAACCCTTGAAGTTTGCATACCACAAGTGCGCCCCTCACCCTACTGCAAGCGGTGGTGGACAGATGAACTGACTGAACTCCGCAATGTCTACACCTACAACAAGAATCAGTGGACTCAGCTCCGGCGATATGGAGTGAACCGACCTGATATAGAGAAACAAGTTAAACAGCTTCGCCATCGATTCCACACTGCCATTCATGATCAAAAGCGCAAGCACTGGACAGAGTTCCTGGAGCAAGCGGAAAATATCTGGACAGCAGCACGATACACCAAAGAGACGAACAACAGGAAGCTGATCCCAGCTCTCCGTGCTGAAGGAAGCGGGCCTGCAGCTGAAACAGAAGAAGAGAAAGCCAGATCTCTACTCTCTGCCTTCTTCCCATCAACACCAGAAAGCTCAGAACCATTAGGGAACCCTAACTTACCAACCCTGCAAATGGATCCAATCACAGACGAAGAGATCAAAAGAGCAGTAATGCGGATGAACCCGTGGAAAGCCCCTGGAGAAGATCAGATTCCAGCAGGAATGTGGCAGCAACTATGGCCAGCATTAGGAAAAGATATATGTCAGATATTTCACACTTCGATCAAGCTCAGCTATGTCCCAGCAAGATGGAGGATTGCGAAGATCATCCCATTGCATAAACCAGGACGGGATGAAACACTACTAAACTCATACCGACCCATCTCACTACTATCTACCCTGGGCAAGATGCTGGAGGCAGTGATAGCGCAAAGACTGTCCTACTATGCCGAAGTCTTTGGTCTCCTCCCACCGAACCACTTTGGGGCACGAAAGAAATGATCAAGCGAACAAGCACTAAATCCTAAACTTCTAGGAGTTATCTTTGACGAACAACTCCGGTTCAGAGAACATGTTGGCCGGGTCACCAAGAGAGGCATCGAAGCTAGCCGGGCGCTACTAAGGCTGAGGGGTCTCCGACCACAAAGTGCTCGGCAACTCTACAACGCCCTGGTAGTGCCAACGGTCACATATGCTTCATCAGTCTGGATAACTCTGAACAAACACGGGCACATCCCAAGTTGGGTTGTCAAACCTTTGCATATGATCCAGAAGTCAGCAGCAAAAAGCATAGCAGGGATCTACCGTTCAGTCTCCTTGACAATTGCTGAGGCTGAAGCTAGCATTGAACCCCTAGATATCTGTTTTCAGAAGCGGATTTTCCGCCACTGGATTGGATGCCACAGCCTACCAAGCACTCACCCACTAGCCAAGTGTATAAAGAACATCAACCAGCAGTCTAGATCACCATTTGGATC
>NW_020798620.1:0-4078 GCF_002237265.1 Aspergillus thermomutatus | reverse complement strand
TATTAATTTGATTGTGTGGTAGTAAGATATCTCATAATATTTCAGCATCGGCCAAAATTATGTTTTGCTGTCTCGCTCGGTTGGGTGTCTCGCTCGGTTGGGTGTCTCGCTCGGTTGTGGATTACGTAAAATCTTGATGAATCATCATTTATCCATCCGAAATAGGAAAATCTTGGCAAAATTATGCAAATCAGGTTCCGTCAGGTTCGAACCTGAGTCGAACCTGATGGAACCGCGACCCGATTCAGGTTCCAAAATTTGGAACCTGAGTCGGACCATTTCGAGGCCTACCCACCACGACCACCCCTGGGAGACGACCACTGGGCTTGGCTGAAGCAGCCACGCAGAGGTACCTCACGACCCATGCCATGCCGTGTGTTGGAAATATCCTGACATCTAGATTACTATACCTGCCCCTGTGCGCCTGGGTTGCTGTTCTGTGACCAGTGCACTCAGACTAGAGAAGTCTGGGTTGGTTCCTAAAACTGTAGCAGTGGCCAGCAGTGCTAGTCGCAAAGAGGTCAGGGGAGCAGTAGATGACGTGGCTGATTTGCGAACCTGGGGTGGAGAGTGAAGCCAGCAGGTCCACACGCAGGTGCATTATTTGGCTGGTTATATTTGCATCACTCTGAGCTTGGCGTGGGATATGTATGATCCACTACCACCTATTGGGTAGGCTGAACATGGTAGTCGGGTTCGCCTGAGATGCGTGCTGGTCGTCCTCATACCGATCTATCCAAGGGGTCACTGCCTGGGTGCGTGCGTCTCCTGTCAGCCTACTAAAGGCGTATCACATACACCCATAGTGAGAGCCTATCGCGGCTTGGTCAACCCGTAACTTTGCCTGTAGCTTAGCACAAAGGTTTGGTTCCCATTAGTACTAACTGACTATTATGATAACAAGTGATTTCTGTTGTCATGGGCTAGGCGCCATTAAACCTATGACCTAGGTTTGGATAGAATGGACTCGCCAAGAGGTTCTATTAGTCCTGGCACCGCGGTGACACCGCGGTGAACCAGACTGTCGGGTCCGGAGGATGACTACCCGGGTTCCATCATTTCCCGCCTTTTATGACCGCCAATCGCGCGTCAGATCCCAAAGAGGGGTTTGGCGAATGATTTGGCATGGTTTCTCAACAGTAATGAAGGAGTGCATGTGGCCCTCTTGGCTGTAGACCATTGCAGTGTAGAGCATACCTATAGATTACTTCGCACTCCCCAACAGGACAAGGCCAGCCCCTCTTTCTACTTTCCTGCGGACGAAAGGGTGATCTTAGCAAAGCACTTTACTTGATTGAGGACCAGGTCTTGACTGTTACCACTGACAATGCGTCTAATAACTCTACGTTGGTAGAGAGCATCCAGGACTCTCTTCAGTCGCTTGAGCTACCAAACCAGATGCTAATCATTCATATACCATGTATGGCACACGTTATTCAACTTAGTTTAAAAGAGCTTCTTGGCAGGATGGAAGCGAACCCAAGGAATGAGAGAGAAGAGATGGAATGGACTGAGGAAGAGAATGGGGCTCAGCAAGAGAATCAAGAAATCGTATATACTCTCAACAAGGTAAGCTACCCTCTTTGATATTGCCTCAGTTCATACTCATAATATATTAGGTTCGGTAGCTCGCGGTCTACATCAACAAAAGCCCCCAACGCCGAGAGGCCTTCCAGAACCTTCAGATAACAGAACTAAAGCTTATACCAATGCAAGATGTTAAGACCTGCTGGAATTCAATATATCTGATGCTCTGGCGCGCTAAACGGTTACAATCTGTTTTTGATGGGTTCTGCGCGCAGTACAGTCGCCATGATCTACAGCCAAGCCAGGAGGAATGGCGGCAGATTGATTATCTTCTTGCAATCACTCAGCCATTCTTTACATTCACAACCACCCTCTCGAAGACCAAGGATATCACTGTCCATACCATCTTCGGTATCTATAATAAACTTTTCAGTCATTTAGAAAGATCTATGGCACAGCTTGCGCGAAAGAGGGTTAACTAGAAGGCAGTGATGCTATCTGCCCTGAAGCAAGCTAAGTTGAAGCTATCAGAGTATTATAGCATGACTAATGATATCCATGATGATCTGTATGCAATTGGTATAATCCTGGCGCCACAAAACAAGCTTCACTTCTTTTCTACTAAGGAGTGGGAGCCATGCTGGCGCGTACGATACCACAAGAGCCTTGAGGATTACCTTGTGCCCTACTAACAGCGATATTCGGATACACAGCCTATATCCAATGGCCACTCTTCGGCAGATCAGATCTCTGATATCGATATGCTTATCACATCGGCTACATCCTTTCAGCCACAGACGAACGCCCACAGCGAGCTTACGCGGTATCTTGGAAGCAGTATGCTATCCTCTCTGATCTCTCACGTCTCTCTTACTTATCTTATTTCTAGGCACTCGTCTGATTAATCCGCGGCTTTTCTGGAAGGACCAACAGCATGAATATCCTATCCTTGCAAGCCTAGCATGAGATGTTCTTACTACTCCTGCTACTGGTTCTGGTGTTAAATGACTATTCAACTCAGCTCGTGACATATGTCACTACCGTCGAGGCTCCCTGAAGCCAAACATAATTAAGGATCTCATGATGTCTATGTGTACATTAAGATTTGACATTGAATCAGAGCAGCTAACCTTTGTTAATGAATATCTCACAGCCCAGGAGATTTAAGCAGCAAGAGAAGAATAAGATGCTCGTAAGGCGGTGGATGAATTCGATCTAATCAGTGATAACAAAGAAGATGCCCCAGCAGCTATATCTCCACTGATACAGCCGCCCAGTGAGCGTGTGCTTGGTAAAAGACCAAGGACTGAAGCCACAGAGGACCAGGGGCCACTGATTGAACTGGATAATGAGGATTATCAGGACGAAGTCCCTCTGCCTGATAACAGCGACCTGCATGGCGAAAGTAGTACTCAGAGGCGAACATCAGGGCGGGTTCCAAAGCGTTTGAAGCGAGATGAAGATCAATTTGTGTATCATAAGCCATAAAAATAGTAGAATTTAAAATGTGAAAGCTCCCATCTGATTCTATACTAAAATCATTTTAATCTAACCTTTTCGCCTAAATTGTAAACTAAATACTCAAAAATACAGAGGAAAACTGCACAAAATATGCATATCACGAGATTTCCTATATTTGCACTGTTTGTGGAACCTGAGGTTCAAGTTGAACCTGCCAGGTTCGACTCTAAAAATCCTGGAGTCGGATCGCGATTCCAAGATCTTAGAACCTGAACCTGAGTCTTGGCGGTTCCGAGTCGAATCGAACCTGACGAGTCGCGACTCCTTACGAGGTCTAGTGGTGGGCTTCCACTGCGGGGAAACAAAAGGGCAGACTGCCCTCCGGCCCCATCTCATCCTAGTCACCTAAGCTCCTGCGCGAAATCTATGAAAGCCCATGGAACCATATGAGCCACCAACTGCACGGCTGGATGGTCGATTCGCAAGCTGAATGAGGACGTGGCAACGATACACGTGGGTTGGCTGTCCTGTGAATGCAGTAAAACCTCAGCCTTCTCCTCCGCACTACTAGACTCGGAATGGTAAACTAGACTGCTAATGGCCTCCATAATCTACTCCGCAACAGCTTTCTTCTAAAAGTAAATAATGTATCAGGTGCTTGGCTGGAGTTAGGTAATTAATTCTTGGATTCTGGGAATAGCAAAGTTACGGACAAAATCTGTAGAAATCTGTAGAAATATGAGAAGATATTAAAGCTATTTATAGTTATTTATTGAATCTCTTATATAGTATAGGAGATTTCTACAACAATAATGTAATTACCTCACCACCATGACTATTAAACACTATTTTTAAAAATCTGGATGATTTAGAATAAAGTTATAAAGTTTTCATTAAAGTTTTATCTTATTTAATGGGATAGTTTTATTGGGGTTGCCTCACGTGATTATCACACTGCGGATTATGTCAGGATTCCATCCCGTTTAGGTTTAGCGTCCCGACTTAGTCAGCCTATATATAGTTGGCCCCTGAGCCATCCTAATTGGACACTTGGCGCTTCCCGATTCTCTCAGGTTATGGCCCTATGTTG